>NW_022170403.1:18108927-18139194 GCF_008802855.1 Photinus pyralis
TTATACAGGGTGACAATTTGAAAACTTACCACCCCCCATATCTTAGTAAATAAACGAGATATTAAAAAAATCAAAATCCGTTTCGGTAATTCGGAGGGGGAATCACAATGACATAGTTGGCGACGCACCCCCTCACACCCCCTGCGCCCCAGCCACCCCAACTTTAAATCTTAAATAGTGACCCCCCACGTGTGATACGTCGTTGGAAAGCTCTGAAAAAATGCTTTCCAACCATACCAAATAGCATTACATTTAGGTTAGTAATTATCGTGCAGATAAAAAAATAAACATGGAAAATCGTATTTAACTTGAACTTCCAAAGCCGACTCGACAGCAACTCATTTTTGATCGCCAGTTATAATCTATTCTCAAACTCTTGTCGAACCTTTCCTATGTTGGTTTTGCAATATTTCGACATTCTTGAATTATTCTCTGTCTTAGTTCGTCTAATGTTCGCCGGTTGCGTTTTAAATACGACAGATTTCAAATGTATCATATTAGTTTATTTTTTGATTTGCACGATAATTACTAACCTAAATGTAATGCTATTTGGTATGGTTGGAAAGCATTTTTTCAGAGCTTTCCAACGACGTATCACACATGGGGGGTCACTATTTAAGATTTAAAAGTTGGGGTGGCTGGGGCGCAGGGGGTTGGAGGGGGTGCGTCGCCAACTATGTCATTGTGATTCCCCCTCCGAATTACCGAAACGGATTTTGATTTTTTTTAATATCTCGTTTATTTACTAAGATATGGGGGGTGGTAAGTTTTCAAATTGTCACCCTGTATATAGAAATAACGCTTTTTGAAATAACTAACTTGTGAATGTATAAGAACGAAAATGTTTGTAACAATTTTAATTCACTACCCAAAGAAGAATTGTTAATTGTCGAAATTTGCAAGATTAATTAAAAATTACACAATTTAATACGCGCTGCCTTAAAGGCTAAAAAGAGGAGCAGGTTCAATTTATTATGATAATACAAATTTTATGCACGGTGATACTGAAAAAAAACACATGGAGGTTTTCATACGATCTCCCCAGCGGTTATCTAAAACCCGACGATTTATGTAAAATAAATTTGGGACGCTAGAGCTTATTTTTGGCTTTCCGAAAGTTAGCTCATATCTGGTAATTTAAAAACAGTTTGATAGTATAAATTTCGCATTTTAAATTTTAGTACGTTTTTATATTTATTTATTTCGCGCAGGTTCATTGAATAAACATGCCTTTCCAAGTCAGATTTTTCGTTACGGTATATACATTTTTTGCGACCGCCGAACGTAAAAAGCTTGCACTAAATTCCAAATGATGTTAAAAGGCGTTAAGAGTAATGCATTTATCAACGTCGCTTGCATCTGACAAGATTCGACCTTTTCTTTATCGTTCCTCTCCCTTAGAATAATTCTTGAATATTTCAAGCATAACACTCAATTTGTTTGATTTTCATTTCAAGGGGATGAGGATGAGACGCATTGGAAAATCTGGAACCTTAATGTAGAATTTAGTAAATCTGATTAAATGCAACTGCTGTTATTTTTTAACGTCCTAGGTAATTTAAACTTTCAAATATCCTTGTCCATGCGAACATAAATTGACTTTAAAAGATCTCCACAACTACAATAGCTAGAGAATTCAAATTTTCACTAAAAGCTTTCTGCTATAGTGTAGATGTGCAGGCACTAGTCTATTTTGAGTTACATTACTTGTGAGATCGATAATTGATGAAAATAAATTCGATATGGGTTTCGGAGGTGCTATAATTTTACCGTTAGATAGCGCTACCAGTATAAAAACTTATTATTTACTTTGTGATTTGTTTTACAAAATGAAGACGTACCGTCAATTGTTTCTTCTTATATGAAGGCATGGAGAATACATAAAAATTTTCTTATTCAGAAGCAATACTGGGTAACTGAAGCCTTATGACTTTGTAGTTAGAGTATTCTCTCCCTTTTTAGCGCATTTTCCAAAAGGAAAGTGAACGCTATTGTCCGCACTTTGTCCGTCTGTTCGTCTGTACGACTACTAGTCCTCCAGTTTAAGCTTTTCCGTTGTGGATTCTTTCTTATACGTTGTAGTACAACGCAGAGACCAGAATGACAAACTTCTGGGGATCAGTCATGCCTGGTTGGAAATTAATTTGTGACAAATTTAGTTTCGAAAAATCAATTTTTGGGGACGAAATATGCACAGATGTTAATTGAGAATAGTTGTTCAGAATAATAACCGTCCAAAATTTCAAAGTCCTATGCACACTTTGATTTCTCTGATAGATTTTTTTAGGAAATTTGAAAAATGTTACTTAGAAAAAGTGTTCAAAATGAATATAGTGAGCGTTTTACATTTCTTAATAACATCTGTGCGTATCTCGCGTCCAAATAGCACTTTACTGGTATGCAGAAAACGTTTTTTGAACATTTCAAAGGCATATCCTTGATTTTTCGAAACTATTAACATTACGTCACAAATTAGTTTCCAACCAAGCAGAGCTGCTTCTCAAAAGCTCAAAACATTAATAAAATGCAAGTCTCAGGACTATGTCAAAGAAAGTATACCTTGATAGATTTTGAAGGTCTCACAAATCACGAATTTTTTTAAACCGCTAAAAATAACTAAAATCTACACTTAATAAAAGATTACCAGCCGAGCGATATGAACACCACAGTTTACTGTTTTACACGTAATAGTCATTACAGTATCGGAACGTTCCGTATTGATTGTACCCTAAATAGGCATATACTTGATACGTGCTAGAGAAAGTGTCACTGTTGTAAAACTCATTTAAAGAGATGTATACAAAGGGTAAAATCTTGGTAACCGGGGGAGCTGGATTTGTTGGGTCCCATGTGGTACTAGAATTAATTAAAAGTGGTTATCCTGTAGTCGTACTAGATAACTTTGCCAACTGTCAAATATTGCCTGAAAATCAAAAGCCATCTTCCATTAAAATTGTAGAATCCATGACTGATGAAACTGTCATCTTCTATAACGTCGATATCACAGAACGATTGCAGCTGATCAACGTTTTCCAAGAGGTTAGTGTTCACGAATCTACTACTAAATGATTCAGATTTTAGCACGATATTGAAGTAGTAATACATTTGGCTGCCTTGAGGTACATAGGGGAATCGAAAGCACTGCCTGTGGACTATTACCACACAAATATCACAGGATCCTGTACACTGTTCCAGGTTTACTATGAACTTTCTCATACTTCAAGCTTATTGTAAGCATTTAAGGTTATGACTGAATTTAAGGTTAAACATTTAATATTTTCTTCAACGAGTAATGTCTACGGCACACCAGACTATCTTCCAATCAACGAAAGTCACCCCACTGGTCTCCAGTGTAGAAGTCCTTACGAAAGGAGTAAATATCTCGTTGAAGAGATTCTAAAAGATGTATGTCATTCCGATGAGGTAACACACCCATTTTAAGTCGTTAGAGTTACGATGGCTTCTAGGAATGGAAGGTGATTGCGTTGCGATATTTCACTCCATCAGGGGCGCACGAATGGGGACTGTTGGGTGAAGATACAATAAAATCCCCGAATAGTTTGTTCGCCCATATTGCCGAAGTAAGCTTGTTGAGTTACCCACTAGACTAGTAAGACACTTGTAGGTTGCAATGGGTGCTAGGGGCGAACTTTGCATCCCGTGCTCCAAGGATCAGGAACAGAGTGGTTTTATTCGTGATTACACTCACGTAATGGACTTAGCGACGGGTCACAAAAATGCGTTGATGAAACTTGACGACCTGAGAGGTTGGGCGGCTTACAACTTAGGCACTGGAAGGGCTTACTCCTGCGTGGAAGTTATTGACACCTTCGCAAAATTGAGTGGAAAACCCATCAAGTATCGCTTAAAGCCTGCTCCCGGTGTCAGCTCAATTGAAGTCATTGCTGACACATCACTTGCGCAGCAAGAACTGAAATGGACTGCTTTTAAAGGAATTGAAGATATCTGTAGAGATACCTGGAACTGGTATTGCAATAAACATAACACTTTGAAGTAGAAAGGAACAAAATCCTACAAGTGCGTTCTTTGTATAATTCTTGATGTTAGAATATAAGTAAAATATAATTAGGCTTGTTTGACACTTAAATCTACGTATATGTGATGGATAAGGCAAACTAAATCATTAAACTAGACGTTTATGCATTATCCAAATGTTTTGCGAACAAGAAAAATGGAATACCCGAGGCGCTCGTTAAAGTTACATCCATCTCTGTCAAAGTGCAATTATTAGTAGGTAATGGCAATTACGTTTGCTTCGGGTTGAAGTTTGTGTAGAAGTGACGTTTAACTACCAGATTTCCTATACAGCTAGAAAGTCAATAATTGAAGCTCTTCCGTTTGCATTTTGTCATAGTCGTGTCTCCTATTTTGCAAGCATAATTTGCATAACAGACTCGTGGATGGGTGCATTTAAATCAAATGAACGTTTTAGCGGTTCAACAATTCAGTGGCATCTAACTGTAATGTTCCAAGAATAATATTCACAAACTTAATAGGGGGAAATTTTTTACCGAAGATGGCTACAGAATGACAACAATGGTGAATAGCAGAAATGATAAAAGGGGATATTATGGGGATTATGTTCCAAAACGTGGCAGGGTAGCAAGTAAAGCTAAAAATGAATAAGTTAAGTTTCGATCGAGAAGAAGACGGGCGTATGCTCCAAAAGGAAAGGATTTGAGATGTCTAACATCCTAAATTTTGCGAAAAACAGAATTAAACAAAAGAAAAGGAGTGGCTAAAAGAAAACAGGGTAATGGAATTAGGAGAAGGTGTTGATAAACATCGGAAACATCTAATAATAAATTACGTGATATTGAAAGGGGCCGTTATAAGTGGATGAAACTAAATTTTATACGTGTCATGAATTCATAATGAAAGAGCACAGAACTAATATGCGAGAAAATGGAGCGTGTTTGGGTAAGAAACGAGTGTTCAAGCAGATAAGAGTCATGAAAACGCTACAATGTTGCCGGTTTTAAAAACCGTCGTGTCGGTGGATGAGGGACGGTGTTTCTGCTATACCTTCGCATCTACAAAAAATAGAGTGAACGCTTTGGTGAGTCCGTTTCGTCACTGGGGCTCGGCGACTACCTACGTAAAATGTGGAAATGTGTAAATTTTTTTTTGAATGTAATGGGTGTTGGAGTTATGACAACTAGTAAAAGAAATGTAGGTAATTATTTCAGTTAGCGTTTTAAATTTCAAATTAATTATGCTCTATAAATAAAGGTTCCAAACTCCATCACAATCGGAACCAGAGTAGTAAAGTTATTCAAAGTCCAAACAAGTTTCCATTTTTTTCTAATATCAATAATTATCAATATGGACCACAATGCAATGCAAAAGTTTCTTTTTATGTGGAAATAGAAGCAGAGGTTCTTGAATGGTATTCTGGGGGCAAAAATTCATTTTCCTCTCTTTCTTATATTGCTGATTTCCTATTTGCAATAAAATTGTACACGTGTCTCTAAACAACGTAAAAGTAATATAAGTTTTTCCATTTTCGCAGCGATTGTGGCTATAAATGTAGAGTAATGAATGCTGATAATAAATAACTAAATGAGTATGATATACATTTCCTCCCATACATCAGAATTATTATCAAAGTTCCCGAATCACAAAAACCAAAAATTACGTTTGATTTAGATTAGTTTCCGCTACTTTTAAGATTAATCTGGAAACTTTCAGCACCTACTAATCCCCTGTTCACCTATATGAAAAGTGCCGCTTTCACTGTAATGCATACACAGATCAGGGATGATATTTACGAGCTACATATGCCACAATATTCGGCTTTTGTTTCTTGCATATTTTATTGTATTTCTAGAATTTTTTATTACGAACGTTAGCGTACTGGACAAATGAGGTCAAATGGAAGAAAGCTAATGCGTTCCATAAAATGCAATTGTAAATTACGAAAGCACGTTTGCACGAAACATAATTCTGAAACATGTTATCCAAATTGAAACGCTCAAGCGGAATTTACATTTTCACTGTTCATTCATCTTAAATTACATTGCTTTGTGATTAATTTCTTAATTAAGTGGCGTACTGATTACTCGAGACCGCGGAAAATTACAAATTAGGAAGTCGAACGAGATGCGAAGCAATCTCTCATTAGCGCCAACAAAAGAAGACATATTCGATATTTGACGTCATTTGGACGTTTTGAAGATCTTATACGTAAAATAACAACAGCTGTAGTAAACTTAACTTGGTATTATTCGGAATTTGGACCGAATTATAATACAAATGAGGTTAGCCGTGAATAATGTGATTTAAAACCCATTTAAGTTATTACTCATGAATTAGAATAATTTAGCTATCCCCGACTTGAGCTTGACCCCCTTTCCACAGTAAGAAGATTAACTTGGGTCCACTACAATTTTGCCATTTGCAAATTATTTTATTACAGAAATCCGTAATCCTAATGAAGAAATTTATAACGTTGCGTTGAGAAATTAAAGGCAGCGACATTGAATAAGGGATAATGTCAGTTGGCAATGGTTACATTTCCATATAAATATGCAATCAAGCACATAAATGAATTACATTAAATGTCCTACTTCCATTTTAAAAAGGATATTGAAAGCACTCAGAGCGCTCCGAATCATGATAATTTTATACGATGACGGGATTCCTAACATAAGAGAAAAAGACAGTTTATAATATCGAAATACGAGTATGAATCATCTTATAACGGTGTTACAATTCCCCTTCTTTGTTACATTGTTGATCTCTTGATGGTCTCTCTTATTTCCCCTTTCCCATAGCGGTACTCTAGTTAATTCTACATTTGGGCGTTTAGATTTCCCAATTTTTCACCATCTTTATCATTTGCTCTACTTTCGTTCTTGAATATTTCGTATGAGCAATAACCATTATACTTTGTTGGGGAAGGATATAGCACCGGGGGGTTTGGTTGGTATGGGATACCCCCCAGCAGTACTCTCTGCAAAGGAGGACTTGATCAGTTTTTAAGTGTCTTGGTCTTTTTTTGAAAGCCCAACCTTGAAGAACATTTGATATCTTAATCAAAGGACCAAGTGCAACAACAAATATTTCTTTCAAAAATGAAGCGTGTATAAATAGGCAGTGGACGTGTGTGTACCTTTTAACGAATTTTGTACACCATTCGTAGAGCTTCATCATAGAGTAAACTCTATGGCTTCATAGATCCTTATATGCCTTTTCTAGAGCTAAGTGAGCCTTTAAAGTCTACAAAGCATAAGAATCATGAAGAAATTCCAGAGACCCTCGAATTGATATGGAAAACTATGAAGAAGAAATCTAACAATTGTTCAGAAAATACTTTTACACTTAGGAAGTCGATTGGAAGGGATTGTTTAGTATTCCTTTTACAGCTCCATAGGTTCTTTTAAAAATTTCAAGAACCTGGTACGTTCTTTTCAGAACTAGACAAGAAAAATGGAAATGAAAGCTTTTTGATTCCTTGGAAAGTTTTTATAACACGTTAAAAAGGGTTAAAAAAAACTTTCAGGGTCATTTTGTTTAGTTTATGTACCAAGCCTTTGTCGAAGGCTTGAACGACGTTTTTTTTTAAATGGAGCATATTTTTTAATACACAATAAAAACCACGTTCAGAAATAGGTACTAGCGACAATATCTTTATCATCAATGAAAAATAATGGTTTTAAGAAATTAAAAACATTATCACATCGTTGTTGAAAAACATAACAATTGTGTTGATATTATTATTTACGTAAAAATTATTTTTTCTCCAACCACCTGAATAAGACGCTATTTTGTGACAGTGTTCGGTACGTAAAATTGACGTTTTGCGGATTAATCGCTTTCACCATGGCAACTGTACAAAAAGTAGATACTTTTGGTCCTAGTACCAAAAAGAAATTGACCTTGAAAGTTGGCCAATTAAAAAATTACAATCACGGAGATATGTCACATTGACATCGTTTTACATTGCAGGTTGTAAGATATTTCTATACATACAAATCAAATATTTTTGCATATTCAATGCAAATAATGCTGTTACCTATACGTATGTACATGTATTGAAAATGATCTACGCTCGCTATTTTTATTTAAACCATGTGTAACGTAATTTACATATTCGATGAACGTAATTTTAATACGTATACAACTCGCCGTCGCGCGTAACGCCATCTACTTCAGACCCATTGCACTATTATGTGTCATTGTGAATTCAAAATTTGAAAAAGTTAATTGCAATTAATTTTAATTAAAAAACTGTACGGTAAGTTTTTTATTTCTATACAAAATATAACAATATTAATTGTGTATACAATAAAATGACTGAAACTGATAGCGACATGGATTGCACTCCGCCAGAGATTATAGAAACCGCAGAACATGCTACCTCAAGATTTGCTCCCTACAAAGTCGCGAGAGGTGAGAAGTAAGAAGTAAGAACGATAAGTTAACCTAAAAACTAGAGTGGCGTGACACGTGAGGACAAGAAAGCAGAAGTTTTTATACTATAGTAGTGAAACTGTGACTGAATCTAAATTCGAATATAATTTGAAGTAAAGGGGGTTGGAGAAAAAATTTTATGTTTTATTCGTACAAAAAATGCGTTTTCGGGACTCGGAAGGTTGCTGGACTCCGCTAACGCGTCGTCCAGCAACTATCTTCCTCGTCCCGAAAACTGACATTTTTTGTACTAATGAAACAAATAACTATTTTCACTACTAGCGTCTGATGACGCATGTGATTATTAACCTTTTTTCCACTTGTAAAGTCGGCTTTCTCGGCAGTTGTTCAAAGTGGTTAATAATGTGGACATTATTAACTAGTAGTCAATAATGAGAACTGTCACGCTGTCACTTTTAGAAAACACAACCCGTAATTTCGCTCAATAATCGTTTAGACAAGTTCTCTAAAATGAATAATTGCCACCATCCGTCATTTCCAGAGAAATTACATCCCTAAATTATCACATTTTGAAAAAATTCGAACGAAATTACTCTTTGAAAATATCTCAATGACAGAACAAAATACGGCCTGTTTGACTTGTACTTCCACGCACTTGATTGACATGTTAAATTAATAAACAAAAAATTCTGTCCAACCGTTCACTTTCTTATCAATATAATATGTTAATTTAGAGGACTTCAAGTGCTAGTAGTGAAAAAAATAGTATATATACCACGGTAGAGAAGTCTATTATTGCCTTCGCACCTTACACCCCTCGGCGCAAGCGCCTCGAGATGTAATCTTGGTGCTCAGGCAATAATACTGTACTTCTCTACCTTGATATATAATGTACTATTATAAAACATGACAGTACTATGAAGTTAGGTTATAAAAAATTACAGCTATTCAGATTTTATTTGTCAATTTTTTTAAGTTGGCAGCAAATTTGCCCAAAAATGGCGGATGATTGCGGTACTTTCTATATCTAGTGATTTTACTTTAGTATGATTGAAACAATTACCCCATCTTTCGTCAGTAAATTGTAAACCCTATGGTTTGGAACTAGATTATAAGAATTATTGAAAAAGACACATTACCCGACACACCCCCTGGACTTTACCAAACGTACTAACGGTCGGTGGAATAACTATTATAAATGAATAAACATTAAACAAAGGTTTCAGTTATTTACTATCCGAGCCATTGAATTTATAACTTTCAATGTCCGAGCTTTACAGCCAGAAAAGGTGAAATGCTTCTGTGTTAACCTGCTTTAATTATAGTAACCGTCTGTTGCTACAGGATCACCTGCAGGGAACGCCTAGAGTTGTGGCGTTGCGGTGATTTTAAACTCCCTGACAACGATGAACTTGCTGGCACAATCCCCTCAGAAATCTCTTCAAAAAGGCGTGTTCTTTGACCAAATATACCGTGAGCAGATCAGTCAAAACATGTATGTTATGTGAGTTGCGTAGCGCAAGGATAACTATTCAACATCAAAATGATAAAATCATGAATACATAATATTATAATTATTTATAAAGTTTTCAATTATGAAGCACTTCTACTTCTTGTCAGGGGGCAATCACGTTGGAAGTAAAAGAATTAGAAGATGCTTCTACCTATATAGAAATTAGGTAACCAGGTGTCTTTTACCTAGCCAGTACATCTTGTTTGAGGGCTCAATAGACGGCCTTCTCCTAGGAGATTTTACATTGAAAACGAATTTGTTTTATAAATCCGATTGACCTACAAACTGCTGCAGCAGCAACCTGGACTTAAGTTATATTTGTATTTCATTATATCCAGGGTGTCCAAAATAAGAACGAACAGTATGGTCAAATCTGAAAGCATAGGATACACATTACACACAGTCGGTTAAATTAGACAAAAGTTGCGTATTTTGCGCTTAATAAAATGATGTTTTAAAAATAAGTTAGGAAGATATTTGAAGAAACCGAAATTACCATATTCGTTTTTATTTTCTTCTGAGCATGTTTGAAAATACACCTCCGTATAGGCACTTTTTAAGGTGTATAAGATGGTGCCCACAGATTTTCATCCTGACGGTTCGTCGTTGAGAAACCATCATCAACTTCATATTTTTATATGAACCGGAAAAAAGTAACATCCTGCATTTAATAACATTTTCCATTCCCTTTATACATTTATGTAACGCACATTACAGTTTCAAAACGTTTTGCCTAGAAAAAAACATGCGACAAGAATCTCAACTCTATGCTGAAGTCGTATTTTCATTCACTTTTTAGTGCCTTTACCGAAGGTGACGTTTCAGTTTTTTCAACATTGAAGTCTAACTGATGTATTAAAACCAGGAGCATCAGAACCAAGATGCACAATTTGTAAATTCCTTCAATTTGAAAGTGCAGGAAATGAGCTCTTTACGTGGTTCTCTTCTAATCACAGATAGACTACCGCGTCTTTGTACGTATTTACACTCGCTCTTTCTCGATGACTGTCACGGTTCCTTCTACGCGCCTCGAGAGCATATCACAGGAATGTTTATACTTCGTTATTGCAGCTGCTTAAAAAATGAAGCATTATTTTCTCGATGGCATGAAATCAAGTTGTAATACGGAATTCAACTGAAATTTTCTCCTTTATTGTGGGAGCTGTTTCTTAAGTACACAATTGTGCTCACCCTCCGAAGCTAGCTCCGAAGTAATCTGCTGTAATTGAAATTCGTTAACGTAAATAGGAGAATGGATTTAATTGTTTAAGTAAACACGTTTCCACAATTACAATTCCTTACTCAGATTCAAAGGGAATTTCAATTCCAAATAGTGCGGATACTCTACCTTTGATATGAGAAAAGTAAATTAAAAGATACAGGAACTGATAAGGAATAATCAAAAGGGACCAGCATTACAAGCTATCGACAGTGAGAAAATTAAAATCTGCTAATTTACAAAAGTCACAAATTACATTGCTACGAAGCAAAACTCGACGATTTTGTAGTGCCACTCCGCGAGCATGATTTAACATTCCATTTATTTTAGAGAGAATTCCTCCCCTAACTTAGTGATAATTGATCGTTGAATGAATGAACTCTAATTAAAATGTTAGCTTCAAGTACCTTTTAATTAGGTATTTTATTTGATATCGGGCACTTTTCTATTTTTTTGATATTATAAATATTAATTAAAAATAGTTTTTTTTTCTTCATTTGGGCATCGACTACTGAGGTCATTAGCCACTAACGACTTTAAGTAATTATTATCACACTTTCAAAAGTAGATTTACGTCTTTCATAAAACTAAGTATTTTCCTCATATTATCGATTTCGTTGTTAAGACATTGTTCTATATTATTTGCTAATTTGTATTTCCGTCTTACGTCAGAGAATTGTATGCATTCGATGATAATATGGGGTACTGTTAATGGAACTCTACATAAATCACACATGGGTTGCGGTGCTCTTAAAAGTTTGTAGCTACTTGTTAGATTAGTATGACCTGTGCGTAATCTGGTCAAGACCACTTGCTCTCTCCTTGTCAGGAAGACAGGGAAGATCCACCGTTTTACTTCCAACTTTATCTGTTGAAGTTGCGCTGTATTGTTCAATGCCCACCTATTTTCCCAAAGTTTAACTATTTTTTCCTTAGTTGCACATTTTAAGTCGTCCGCTCTAATTAGTCGTACATCTTTCATCTGTTCTGTACTTGCATTTCTGGCTGCTTCATCGGCTTTATCATTTCCTGCAATGCCTACATGTCCGGGACTCCATGCTAAACAGATTTCCTTTTCGTCTTCTGTGGCTTTATGTAAGGCTGCGAGCACCATTTGCACTAGCGAGTCTTTGGGAAAGTGCTCTTCCATCGCACAGAACGATGAGAGCGAGTCGGAGCATATCAAATATCGCTTATGGTGAGACATTATACAATAGTGTATCGCATGTAATATGGCATAAAGCTCTGCCGTGAAAATTGAGGCTTCCTGTTGAAGGGACCAGCTGTACGTTGACATACCAGTACAGAATGCACTGCCCACCCCAGCATTCGATTTGGATCCATCGGTGTAAATGACTTCGCAATCCTGGTGTTCATTCACTATAGTTCTAAAGGTGTTTTTTTGAATATATGCATTGGTCTCCTTCTTAGCGTGTATTGTACAGTTCAAGTGTATTTTGGGTAAATGCAGTTTCCATGGAGGTACTTCTCCGACAGTTAGAGGAAATACCTCCGTATTAACTGGCATATCAAGATCTTGCAGTAATTCTCTATATCTAATACCGGTAGGGCGTGATATTGTTTGGCGATTCTGGTACCAGTTGTTATACGACTCCTCATTAAACATTACCTGGTAGTTAGGGTGATGACTTTGACCTTTCATTTTTGACGCATAGCTGCACATCATTATCTTAAATTTTATTTCGAGAGGCATCACTCCTGTTATACAACATAGGGCATCAAGGGACGTGGTTCTATAAGCTCCTGTACATAATCTTAACCCCTGGAGTTGTATGCTGTCAAGTTTCCTCAGCCAAGATTTCCTTGCTCCCGAATATACAATACATCCGTACTCTATTTTGGAAAGTATAAGAGCTTTATAGACCTGTAGCATCACATCGGTATCGGCGCCCCAGTTTATGTGTGCAATACAACGAAGGACATTCATAGAACGTTTACATGATTCAACTAAACCCGTTATGTGATACTTCCAATACAACTTAGTTTCAAATTCTAGTCCTAGAAATCTACGGTGTTGTTTGATTTCAATAGTTGAACCGTGAATTTTCAGTCTAGGGTGGTCATGTCTTGTTCTTAGTCTACAAAAGTGCATTGCTTCTGTCTTCACAGGAGAGAATTTAAATCCCAGTTGTTCTGCCCCTCTCACTAGTTTATCGATATTATGTTGCAATCGAGCTACCGTATCATCTCCTATATTCCCAGATGCAAATAGAACCAAGTCATCCACATATAGAGATTTTCCAATATCAGCGTCTACTAGTTTTGGTAAACTATTAATCGCAAGGCCAAAGAGTGTTACACTTAATGTAGAACCTTGTGGCACGCCATTTTCTTGCACGTGTTTTGATGACTTTAAGTTTCCTATTCTAACTTGAAAGGTTCGATGCGCTAAGAAACTTTGGACAAATTTGGGCAGTTGACCTCTAAATCCCAGATCATATAGTTGCTGTAATACATTATGTCTCCACGTGGTCTCAAACGCCTTCTCTAAATCGAAGAAGACGGCTATTGTGTGTTCCCTTGCAGCAAAACTGTTTAATATAGCTGATTCGAGTTGAACGAGGTTATCATTTGTCGACCTAAACAGTCTAAATCCCATTTGATGTTCTGATAGTAACTTATTCTTTTCGAGATACCATGTTATCCGAAAGTTTACCATTCGTTCTAGAATTTTACTTAAACAGGATGTAAGGGAGATAGGACGATAACTTGAAGGTAAATTCGGATCCTTTCCAGATTTGTGAATAGGAATGATAATTGAGTTTCTCCATTCTGTAGGATATGAACCCAGTGAAAATATTTTGTTAAATAGTGCTAAAATTTTTTGCATTTCGAGCTCGGGAAGATGTCGTAAAAATTCATAATGAACTAGGTCAGGTCCTGGCGTTGTGTTTCTTGCTTTTTTTAGTGCATTATTAAACTCCGCAATGCTAAAAGGTATATTATATGGGAGCGTCATATCAATGGAAAAGTCGAGGTTAGATTCTATCCCAGCAAAATTTGCGGGGAAATGGCTGTGACTGCTATTAGCTGCAAATCCGTCAGCCAACACTTCTACAATTTCTTCTACTTCGGTTATTATTCGATGATTATGTCTCAAAATTGTAGGAGAAGAGGTATTAGTGGCGCCATTTATACTCTTTATTTTCTTCCATATTTCGCTATTTGATGCTGATTTTTTAATAGACGAGATATATTGTTGCCAACTCGACTTTTTCCCATTTAATATAGCTTTGCGTGAAACAGCACGCATTTTTTTGAAATGTATAAGGTTTTCAACCGTAGGATTCTTCTTGAACCTGTTTAATGCTCTATGTTTTGCATTTACTGCATCCTGAATCTCCTCATTCCACCACGGAACGACTCGTTTCAGTTTGTTTACACGTGAGAAAGGGATACTTTTAAGACTAGCATTGATTATTTTAGTGGTGATATCTTCTACCATTTCATCGATATTACCATCTGCATTGAATGGTTCCAGATTTTCTGCAAATAATTTCCAATCTGCACGATTTATTAACCACCTCTCAGTCTTATTATTTGTGATCTTGTAGTCTAGGCACTGTAATTTTATGGGCGCATGATCTGATGCGATATCGTCTGTCAGAACCGACCACTGCATCTTTGTCGCAAATATTGGAGAGGCGATGGATAAATCTATTGCTGAAAATTTTCTGGCTCTAGCATTTAAGTATGTACCCTCCCCAGTGTTCAAAACTATTAGATTCTTATCATTAATCAACTCTTCTATAAGTCTTCCAGCTGCATTTACTTTTTCTGATCCCCAGATAGGATTATGGGCATTAAAATCCCCCACCATGAGGATTGGAGGAGGGAGTTGGTCAATTACATCATATAGTTGCTCCAGTTGCCAGTTGGAGTTAGGTAAGTATACGTTACAGATAGAAATTTTGAATGGATGATGTATTGTTATTGCAGCAACTTGGAGACTGCTGTTTATGGTAAGTTTGGTGTGTGGCACGGTGTTTTTAATCAATATGCATATTCCTCCGTGGGCTCGGGCACCCGGATCTTGATCAACACGGTAAGCGGTATAATTTCTGAGGCCGAATCTATCGGAAGGTTTTAAACGAGTCTCTTGTAAGTACACACAAAATGAATCTTTCTCCGTAGTAAAAGTTGTAGTTCCGGTAAGTAAGTTATGCCCGTTAATATTCCATTGGAGGATGTTTAACATTATGTATTATCTTTGCTATGACGTAGCTTGGGATATGCTCAAGAAACGATACGAAAACAAACGTGTTATTGTCAACAGTCACAT
The DNA here is from genome assembly GCF_008802855.1 of Photinus pyralis. NCBI lineage: Eukaryota > Metazoa > Arthropoda > Insecta > Coleoptera > Lampyridae > Photinus > Photinus pyralis. The sequence continues at coordinate 18,124,360 of NW_022170403.1, forward strand.
AAAATCATTATTCGAATTGCCCACAGTCACAAAGGATTCTTATATTTTATTACGCAAGTTACTAGACAGTGTTTTCCAACACATGAGCTCATTAGAAAAACTAAATGTTAACACGAAGGAATGGGATCAATTAATCATTTATTTTATTTCAACCAAAATCGATCAAGCAATGAAGAAAGAATGGGAAAACTCGTTACCAACAAATTCTCTTCCCACATTGCAGGAATTCATAGAATTTTTAACAAAAATATGTTTTACCCTCGAAACTTTGTATAATCATTCACAAACAAATATTCACAACGCAAAATCAATCCCAAACAAACAATTACCCCAATTTTCAAAGCCTTTTAAGGATAGGGAACATTCATTTGCTATAACGAATACCATTTTATGCCCATATTGCAAAAATAATCATTATATTTACAATTGTTATGCAATATGCCCATAAGTTCAACACATCTCACAATGCTCGCAACGATACAGCTGCAAACATCCATCAAGCACAATCATCAGTTATGCAGGTTATAAATAGTGAAACATCACAGCAACAACCAAGCGAATCACAAAATATTACTCGTACATATCATTCATTTACAGGCATTTGCCAAACCGAAGTTTTACTATCAACAGCAGAAGTCTTCACAGACGACTGTTTTGGACGGTCACACAAATGTCGCGCTTTATTAGACTCTGGAAGTCAAAGTCATTTAATCGCGCAAAAACTATGCAATAAATTGCAATTAAATCTCGAAGAATTCAGTTTACATCTCAAAGGTATTAATCAAGCATCTACTAATATTACGCAAAAAGCAACCACAAATATCAAATCAAAATTTTATTCATTTCAAGCTAGAGTATCATTTTTAGTCGTACCAAACATAACTAAAAACTTGCCTCTAGTAAGTTTTGATTCTAGAAATGTTGTACTTCCACACAATCTGAATTTAGCAGATCCAGAATTTAACATCTCCAAAAGTGTAGATATTTTATTAGGTGCTAATTTGTTCTATGATTTATTATGTCACGATCAAATAAAGTTGGGTAAGGACAAACCTACATTGCAAAAGACACAACTCGGGTGGATTTTGTCAGGCACGGTTAATCTCAACCATACGATAGTACGTAGATCAATTTGTAATCTTAACACAGAAATTTCAAACGAAACACTTAATAAAAATTTGTTAAAGTTTTGGGAAGTGGAGGAATTGCCACAAAAACAAATACTAACATCAGAAGCGCAGTATTGTGAAACATATTTTAAAGAAACGACAACACGTAATGCAGAAGGTAGATTTATTGTAAGATTGCCATTTTCAGATAAGATAGATGAACTTGGTAATTCAATGTCAATAGCCTTAAAACGATTTCACGCAACCGAATCGCGATTAGAAAGGAATAAAAATCTCAAAAATGAGTACCACAAATTTATGCTGGAATATGAACAATTAGGTCATATGTCTCCTAATACAAATAACTCAAAAAGTATCGAAGAAATATCGCATTTTTTACCGCATCATGCAGTAATAAAAGAATCCAGTACTACGACTAAATGTAGGGTAGTATTTGATGCTTCAGTAAAAACTAGCAATAATATTTCACTCAACGACCGGTTGCTCATGGGACCGATCAGTCCGATTTATTCCATATTATCATTAGGTTAAGACTCAGAAAAATTGTGTTAAACGCCGATTGTAAAATGATGTTTAGGCAGATTTTAGTGCATCCACATGATCGAAAGTATCAGCAAATTTTATGGCGATATGAACGACAACAGCCTATCATGACATACACTCTTAACACATTAACTTTCGGAACAAAATGTGCGCCATACCTTAGTACACGTTGTTTACTGCAATTGGCAATTGATAATGAAGAAAGTTATCCAAAAACAGCTCAAATAATTAAAAATTCATTTTACATTGACGATTTGTTAGTTAGTGTAGATACCATCGAAGAAGCTTTGCAATTATATAAAGAGCTTACAGTCATTTTTAGTACTGCAGGTTTTCAATTAAGGAAATGGTCATCAAATATAATCAACGCATTCTTTATGATATTTTAGGAAATGGAAATAATGATGAAAAATTGGTTCAATTTTGCGAAGGCAAGGAGTTAAAAACCTTGGGTGTGGTCTGGAATTCGATTTCAGATACACTGCATTATTCGGTAAACATAAAATCTATTCCTACACTAATTAACAAACGACACGTACTTTCAATAATTAGTCAAATATTTGATCCGATGGGACTTATTGTTCCAGCCATTATAAAACAAAAAATATTAATACAAACATTATGGACATTAAAACTCGGTTGGGATGAACCATTGCCAGAAGAACTACGTCTTTCTTGGATCACATTTGTAGAACAACTAAAATCATTACACGATATAAAAATACGCAGACATGTAGTATGTGAAGAGGCAACACGCGTTGAAATTCACGGTTTTAGCGATGCTTCTGAAAAGGCATACGGTGCGTGCTTGTATTTAGTATCAATAGACAAATACGGTAATTATTACTCACATCTTTTATGTGCTAAATCCAGGGTTGCACCTATAAAAAAAGTTACATTACCAAGACTAGAATTATTAGCTGCAGTTTTATTAGCAAAACTTGCAAATAATGTAATCTCATCTCTGGGAATTAAAATTTCAAAAATAGTTTATTATTGCGATTCAACCATAGTACTCTCATGGATAAAAATAGATCCTAGCCAACTTAAACCATTTGTAGCACACAGGGTAATAAAAATTAACGAATTAACAGATAAGGATAATTGGAGACATGTAAAATCGGAGCATAGCGCGGCCGATATTATTTCACGTGGTATCAATCCAGCACAACTCTCACAGTTGGAGATTTGGTGGCAGGGACCTTCTTTTATATAAAGCGGGGAATCTGAATCAGATATTTTTATTGAACAACCTATCTCATCATTACCAGACATCAAACTAACTCTATTAAATGTTCGGGATGATCAATTTAATCTCTTTACTAGATATTCAACGTTAAGTAAATTGCAACGGGTAGTAGCGTACTGCTTCAAATTCAAAAACATTACTTTGGGAAAAAACAAGACATTGACAAATACTTTATCAGTTTCAGAACTCGAAATATCACTTACAGCTTTAATTAAGATTGCTCAACACGAACAGTTTTCACAGGAAATCAGACTTCTCCAGAAATCACAGCCATTAAATAATAATAGTAAATTAATTTCTTTACATCCATTTTTAGATGAACATGGTGTTATTAGAGTAGGAGGGAGATTGAAAAATTCTCTACTGAACTACGAAAACCAGTTTCCCATAATTTTATGCGGTAAACATATTTTTACAAAACTCATCATTAAACACGAACATCTGAAACATTTACATGCTGGGACACAAAATTTATTATCAATAATTCGTTTAAAATATTGGCCCATTCATGGAAAAAATGCAGTGAAGGGTGTAATCAGGTCCTGCGTACGATGTTTCAGGGCAAATCCAAAACCTACAAGTTTTCTAATGGGGAATTTACCAACTGCTAGAGTAATACCCAGTAGAACATTTTCCAAGTGTGGCATAGATTATGCCGGACCAATTTTTGTGAAAGATGGAATTTTACGCAAATTCAAATTGGTAAAAACATACATATGTATTTTTGTATGTTTCGCAACTCGCGCAGTTCATATTGAACTAGTAAACGATCTTTCCACTGATAGTTTTATAAATGCACTAAAGCGTTTTATATCGCGGAGAGGCAAGCCAAGTGATGTGTTCTCGGACAATGGATCCAATTTTGTAGGTGCTCATAATCATTTTCGTGAACTCTACGAATTAACTCAAAATTCGGATCATAATGAGAAGGTTTCAAATTTTTTATCACACGAAAAAATTACTTGGCATTTTATTCCTCCTAGATCGCCTCATATGGGAGGTCTATGGGAGTCTGCAGTTCGTTTGACTAAATTTCATTTAGTTCGAATATTAGGAAATGCAAATGTAACGTATGAAGAGATGATAACAGTTTTAACACAAATCGAGGCATGTCTTAATTCACGTCCATTGACTCCTCTTTCCGATGACCCTGACGATTATTTACCACTCACACCGGCTCACTTCATAATCGGTGAAACATTAGCTGCGATTTCACAAGCAGATCTTAAAGAAATCAAGATTACACGATTGTCACGATACCAACGGTTACAGCAGCTATTCCAGCATTATTGGAGTAGATGGTCGCATGAATATTTGACACAAATGCAACAACGACGTAAATGGAAACACGACCAGCAGAGTCCAATTAAAATAGGAGCTCTCGTTATTCTAATGGAAGAAAATACTTCACCACTTCGATGGCCAATGGCACGTATAGTCCAGCTTCATCCAGGAGCAGATCAGGTGGTGCGTGTAGTATCGGTAAAGGTACCAAGTGGTAGTGTATTCAAACGTACGTTAGCGAAAATTTGCGTGTTACCAGTAGAAGATACGGAAATTTCTATTGAACAATCAACCTAACAATTATTGTTTTTATAAAGCTTCCATTGGAAGAATTTGTATTACTTACCATAACATATTGTTTTTATATTTCTTTGAAAGCAGATCTTTCAAGGGGTTCGGCGTATGTGCAATTTTGCACTAATTTTAATCTAGTATTCATTATTAGAGTTTGTATTTGAATACAAATAGAAATGTCACAACGTTCCATTAAAAATTTCAATACAGTTCATTTAGTTCAACAAATTTGATATTATTCTCCTTAATCGGAGTGGTCCTTCGAGACACAACAAACAATACACATCAGATTTGATTTTTTTAAATATCTCGTTTATTTACTTAGATATGGGGGGTGGTAAATTTTCAAATTGTCACCCTGTATATGCAAGAACGCATTCTTCAGATACGGGTTTGCCAACTTCTAGCAGTAAACATAACTAAACACTTGGTCTAAATTGGCCTGGCGTTTTCTTCTATCGGTGACGTGCAACTCTTCTTACTGTTATACTAATTAACTATTAACTAATTAACTAAATAACTAATAATCGTTCCGTAAAGTTCGTTCTTGTGATTAGTAGACCACATTCTATGCTCGTTGTATAATATAGGTACTATTACATTATTAGTCCTGGATCATATACATTATATTTTTATATTTATATTTATTTTTTAAAAATAAATGAAGAAAGTATCCAAAATGAAAAGGGTAGAAATATACCTGGAAATTTGTTGTGTTGGTGGTCTAACGATTTACAATAACATTGAAATGCAAGTTGACTTCTTATCCTCACATTAGGATTGGTGACTGAAGAATCCAGGTGGGTGCAGAGGAGGTCCAGGAGCCACCCATGGTCTCCTATTTAATTACTCAATGGTACGAATATTGTGGTTATGCCCTCATTTGGCCTGTGCATCATATTTCATAATAGTTTGTTTGACGACTCAGACGAGCACAACAATTTTGATTAGCAGCACGTAGGAAATCGTCACTTTATATTTTAGAACAATTTCTGATAAGTTCCGTGATTGCACCATTACAATGGACCTAATTTTGGAATTTCTTCGTTTCGATGATGACACATCTGACTCATATCAATCTTGGAATTTAGTTTTGACATAAAAAAAGTCCTGATGCGAAGTTGGAGAAGTAGAGAGAAAGTATTTCAAAACCATTCTTTACCGCTGATCACAAACGGATCACTAATACCTTCAATATTACACAACGATTTTTAGAAATGCATTTATTTTTGTACAGCCAACAGTTGCATTACGATTTCGTACATTTCTCCTAAGCATCACATTTAGTCAGCATCATTACTGAGAAAGTGGTGTTACAATCACTTTCAAATTTATTCGTGTGAACAATATTGATCTCTCCATACCTGCTGCGCGGTACTTTTTTCGTACCATCCCAAAACCTGCAATCAAAATGAATTTACTACCAATTCCTTTTATTACGAAGTTTAAATGAACCGCCATTCAACAATGTACCGTTAGATTATACCATCTGCATTCTGTTTTATACAGTCATAGAATACGAGGCCATTACTACATCACATCAATAGTAACTTTCTAAAAGAAATACCTGTTTCAGACCCGCATGTCTACTTTAGTTGGCCCGCCATAGCGCAAGAGCGAGTGTGGCGCTTTAAGTGTTTTTTATTGATAAATAATAATAATAATGACGGAAAATGGATAAGTTTTAAGAACTAATTATACTTTTAAATAATTGTACATTGACAGTAGATGTAAGATAAAATAAGTGAATACAGTTATATGTGTTTACAGTTGCTTATGGAGACTTCAATGATGACTTAGACAACGAAATTAAAAACTAAATAATTATGTTGTATTCCGCTAATTAATGGTTTTGTGTTGTGAGTGTTTTGTGTTAATCTCAAAAATGGAAATTAGGATACACTACATCTGTTTCATCACATTTTGGATAATTACAAAAGGTATGATTATAAGAACACCTCCGTTACGAAAGCAACTTTGCCACTGTTGTTGATTTCAATTGAAAACTTATTCGCCTGTCGACGTCACGTTTATGTGTAGTAAATGAAAAACGTACACTGAAATCCTTAATAACCCCGAAATACGAGTTAAAAGGTCTTTAGGGCATTCCAATCCATATAAAAAATAGAAATTGAGCAATACACGAACTTTATCTATGTATGACTTTTAAGTTTTAAGTGTCGAAAATCTCCTTGCTGCTTAATCCTGCACTTGGTTTCCAAGAATTGAGGATGTAGTGACGTGTTTATGAGGAGTGTTTTTCTTTGAAGGTTGTCAGAGTTTAGTAATATATCGTCTTGTTTATTTCGTGTAACGTACTTGATTGAAGGATGTGAAAAACGGACGGATCGTTAACTCAAAGGTTACCTTGTATTTGAGATATATGTAAAATTGTTTAATTTAGTAAATGCACTGGAAAATGTGCACGTCTCTTTCAATGTAGGTTTGCAGTAAGTATTCGTTTCTCGTACCAATTAGAAAGTAGATTTCTCCTGATCATGAAACGTCTTGACCTAATTACTTTCTATACTTACTCTAATCAGTTAGGCTTAAATGCAGCTTCAGGAAAAGTAAAGTTCGCTATTATTAGTATTAGTATTATGTTTAATTACCCTAACGATTAATGCAGATAACAGTTCTTTAATTTATCATTGTAACTAATCGACACGTGAGATCCTATAACCTATAACACAAAAGCTATGGGTTATGAGTTATGAATATATTTTCTTGAGACCCTTGTAAGTTATTCCGATCGATGCGCTTTCCTGTAGTGGAAAATTTATATGGCATGGCAACAAAATTCAATAAATTGTTATTTTGCCTCTTCAAACATTAGCTCTGTATAATATCTCTATAAAATGTCTTTTTATACAATCGATCTCCAAAGTAGAGATTTGCGCTCATATTTGACAACGCAAACGTCATCTTTTTCGAGGAATGTCACTGTCACAGATGTGTTCGCGTGTTGGGTCAAACGGTGCTATTAATTTTTAGATAGATTCAATTGAATTGATTTTAGTGGCATGAGTCCTATATCCGCCTTGTAAGCCGCAGGTTTGAGGCATAAGATTGAAAATACCAACTAAGAGATGAGAAGGGGAGAATTTCACAATTTATTAAAGTTGAGAAGAAAGTGGTAGGCTGATAAGAGGTTCAATCTTCGGGACAAGTCGTCCACTTTTTAGTTGAACATTTTTTACAGAGGGCGCCAAGTGACATACAGTCATACCGAGCGATAAGAAGCAGTTTCTTATCGCTCGGTATGACTGTATGTTTTGCAGGGGACTAAATTCATCTCATTCATCACGAGACACTTCAAGTATAATATATATTGCTGTGTGCACTGGTTGGGTCAAATAAGAACCATACACACAAAAATAACTGCATTTCCCCACGCTGGGCGAGCAAAATGAACTTCGGGCCAAATACAACACTTTTCGAACCTAGCAAGACCTTCAATGACTTTTCTTTTTATCGGTACAGATATGCACTCCGATACAGTAGAATGATTTAATTCTGATCTTAAATTTCTGACCTCCGCCACACAGTGATCAAGATTAAAATCCATAAATTCCAACCGGGCTGTTAAAAATTTTTTTTCACTACTAGCGTCTGATGACATGATTATTAACCCTTTTTCCACTTGTAAAGTAGGCTTTCTCGGCAGTTGTTCAAAGTGGTTAATAATGTGGACATTATTAACTAGTAGTCAATAATGAGAATGTCACGCTGTCACTTTTAGAAAACACAACCCGAAATTTCGCTCAATAAACGTTTAGACAAGTTATCTAAAATGAATAATTGCCACCATCCGCCATTTCTAGAGAAATTACATACCTAAAATTATAACATTTTGAAAAAATTCGAACGAAATTACTCTTTGAAAATATCCCAATGACAGAACAAAATACGGCCTGTTTGACTTGTACTTACTTCAACGTACTTGATTGACATTTTAAATTAATAAACAAAAAATTCTGTCTAATCGTTCACTTTCTTATCAATATAATACGTTAATTTAGAGGACTTCAAGTGGTAGTAGTGAAAAAAATAGTATATATACCACGGCAGAGAAGTCACCTTACACCCCTCGAGATGTAATCTTGGTGCTCAGGCAATAATACTGGACTTCTCTACCTTGGTATATAATGTACTATTAACTAACACTTAATTAAACTTTGGGCGTGAATCAATAAAGTTAATCGTAGTAGAGCACAAGACCTCTCCTTTCATGGTTAAATTATCCGAATGAACACAAAACTTTTCAAATGCCTTGATCCAAACCACAACGTCCCAACTGACAGTGTTTACACAGCAACATATTGCTGTGTTTATTTTGTTTGGCAGGATGAAATTTTCAGAAATCTTAATTAATATGGACTAGGGCGGTCTTTTGTGTGTAATTAACATTTGTAGTTAAATTTTATTAATTTGTCGTTGGCGAGGTCGTTGGTCTATGTAACGGCATGGGGATTATTGTGTCATATCAGAAAGCGGTCAAGATAGTTTATGTTTACATTTTTATTTTATTTAACTCTGGGAATTGTTGAGTCTTTATATGTTATCAATTGTAAATGCTTAATTTAATTGATGGGTGGATGTGATTTATCGTTTTTCTGTGTAGTTAAGAGATATGAAATATTATTTTTTGTATGATTGGTTGTTATAATTTTGATTTTCGGAAGAAGGGTTTCGCCGTAAATAGGACGTTAACAAGAAAAGCGTCGCTTTTAGCCACAGTCAACGAAGAACTAAGTTTAATTGAAATTTAGAATCGGCTTTTAGTGTCAATCAGAGCAGAGTTCTTTTGGAAATTTTAAATCAGCTTTTTGCTACGTTCAGCACCCAGTTACGTTTTGTTGGCGAATTTATTTCGCTTCTTGCGAATTCCATCGTTGATTTACGGCCAGTTAGTACTCATTTGAAGCCACAGCTAGCATTGAAAGTTTTCGTTAAATGAGTTTGAAGATTGAAAAAATTTCGTTTGTGAATCCGGAAGCCGAATTCGCAGCTAGTTTTTGTTCTACGTTCTGAAGTCTTGGCCATCAAAGGTGCCCCAAAGAGAGGTGTTTATCGGCGCTCCTATAAGTGTGTTTTCAACGTGATTCAGTTTGAAGTTGAGTTTTTTTTTATTGGAACGTCCTTGTCTATCCGAAGTGAAGATGCTGCGATTACCCGGTCGTTAGTGTAAAGTGTGTTAATTGAAAATTGTAATTTTTGGTGAACTGTGTACGGATACCTTTTGTTTGGATTACAATTCCCGTACAAGTAATGTAAGTAGTTCAGTTAAGTTTTAATTTTAGTCTTTTTGTAATAATTGTTTGTGTTTTTGTACCACTTTCCTTGTGTGGGTTAGAATTAAATCGCACTTTTGTAATTGTCACATTAATTCTCCGTGTGTTTCATTCTAACGACATTTCTAATTTACCTGTGTTTTCATTGGATGCTTGCCCAAGGTCCACTTTAATTATTCAAAAGTTTGAAGTGCAGTTTGGAGTTTAAGATCGAGTTTAAGATATTTGGTTTGACTCACTATCTTTTTTAGAAGTTAACAGGTTAACTGAGAGCAGAGTCGAATCTCTGATCTGTGCTGGGGAGAAGTTTTGTGCCGTGTTAATAAGTGAAGGTTTTTGTGTTAGTGTTTTGTGTACGGTCTTTCTGGCCTACGGATCAGTGCACACAGCAATATATTTACTTGTATTGCTCATCGACATATTTCTATAATACATCGCGGAAAAAACAAGGAAGCGACAGAGTGTAAGGAAGAAACAAGAAGTCAGTTCTGTCGGCACTCGCCAAGTGCCACTTTTGAATTTTTTTAGTTTGTAGGTCTTTGAACCTGAAACATAGCTGTTGACTTATTTTCAGTTACGATATAGAAATATTCAATATTCACCGCTCGATGCCATTATGACTGCTGAAACATACGTTCTGAGAGCTTGACTCAAAATTGAGTAAACCATTACGCCACTGATCTTCACAATCATGAAAGTTCCCCGTCGTTTTTCCCTCGATCTTTCCATAAACGTTATAAAAAAGTGATCATAATTATGTATTTTTTGGAATTCTGAAATTCTTTTACACTTTTGGAATTCTGGTGTTCACTTTTAACTTCAGTGTTTTACCCTCGGGTTTACCCTTGGGTACACCCCTCAGTTTGTTGTCTAAAATATTATACCGACAATATGCATAGTCTCCTTTGATAGTATAACGCCCATTTTGAAACCTATGAGATAAAAAAAATAGAAAAAGATAGAAACCCAATTCTCGTTCCACCCTAATCTCTATGTTCCTCCGCATAATGGTGCTTTATAGACGTGCATTAAATTATTCCATCAAATAAAAGAACTGATTTATGCTCGTTTTTTGGTGCTGTACGTTTTCTCCCACGTTTTCTGCGCCAATCTCTGCGTTACAATCTAAAACCGAGCCTAAAACCTATATACCTACATTTCCAATCGAGTTTTCATATGTAATTTAATATATTGTGGGGTTGAAGGAGGATCTCGGATCGGGTAAATTATGCTTTGTACATCAACGCCCACGGTTTCTACGCTACTATTTTAACAACTATACCGAATCTTTGAATAAGGAATGGTTATATATATTATTATATATATAATTTCATGCTAATAATAATAACCGAGCTAATAACTAATGTATCTATCGTCTAGCCGCCAAAGTTCGCACTTGAATATTGTGCTGTCGATTATTTTTTGCATACGATTTTGCCGAAGAAGAATCCTCCCTTGAAGTCCCATGTAAATTCGTCATGAAATTATTATTGAAATGCCTTGAAATCACTGAAGTCGTATTGAAATCGCTTGAGTTTTACATCGCTTGGTATCCTTTTTAAAACACTTGAAATTGCATCTTTTGAAATTACAATGAAATCGATTTTAAAAAAACGACAGTTTACTTTCCGGATTTCCCGGGAATTTAAACTATACGTGTAGACGTTGGCGTCGGAAGCAAAAGTAGATTATTGATTGATTACAGTAGAATCATTCATATTCTGAAGTTCGCCTAAATAAACTTTCCTTATTAAATTTTGTATGTAGGTAAGTAGATTTTATAATTTTAGGGACGTTTTCTTAAACAAAGAAATCAAATTGAGATTATAGTATTTACAGGCAAGTACAAAAAAGTGAACAGTTTCGCAACCTGCGCAGCGCTTTAGAGCGTACCGACTTTGTGTACAGGGTAAACCAGCTAATTATATCGTCGATTTGGGTGGTGTTAAGGGGAGCTACCCCAACATATTTTATTAGCTTTCCTCTCGGCTTTCCTATAGTTCCGACCGAGGGGAAAATCACCGGCAAAGATTTATAAAACAATCATCCATTTAGCGTGTAAATCCATGAATATCCACCAGACATTTTTGGACACAATCGGACATGCAAGAGATATGCTTCGAATTCTCGGACATCCACGGGAAGCCCTCGCACATCCTAGGATTTCTATATGGATATCCCCGGACATCCACGAGATATCTGATATTTCTTTTGAAATTGATCGAGATATTCGAATTCCCTATAGACATCTACGGATGTGACAGGAAAATAAACAACTCAATTCCTCAAAACCTTCCCCATGGATATTTAATTATTGACGAACCAAAATAATTGTGAAATGTTACAACATGTTTCGATTGTTAATCATCTTCAGGTAACAAACTAAAATATTTAAAGTTAAATTAATTAAGTTTGTTACCTGAAGATGATTAACAATCGAAACATGTCGTAACATTTCACAGTTATATCCGAGGTTATATCTGTTAATAAATATCCATGGGGAAGGTTTTGAGGAATTGAGTTGTTTATTTTCCTGTATAGTTCATCACCCCATTTAGAGATATGGATCAACCAAGAGTATTTTCCGATGTACGGATGTACTACACGTAAATGCACGGAACGGAACTTGAACGAAGTCTTCCGATTTGGAAATACCACTAATAGGATTTCCACCTAGTCTGATTCTCATTGGTCGGTATTTACAGAATAATAGCATGCTATGGGGTGAGTTGAATTATCGAAAATGATCACCCCTGTGATCAACTCTCCAAAAACATGAGGCGCATGCTTGAATGTCTCGAGTGTAATATAGACTTTTAGAGATTTTTTACTTTAAAATATGAAGTTTAGCTACTTTCATATTCAAGGGCACCAATCGTCATCGAGTCCTGAATTTTTTTTACCTCGTCCTCGTTTAGAAGTGCGTTTATTTTTGAAAACTTTTTGCAATATTAGAAGGAGCATACGCAAAAACCTAGCCAAATCGGATATTCCATCCTCCTATGTGCTAAAGAATTCAAGAAAGAACACTTTGGATCTTCAGTTTAGTATATTGAAAATGTAAAACCACCTTTCAGTTTGCCCATTTGGTGGAGTGAATCGAAGTAGAAAGACCGTCTATTATACTTTTGGTCGGCGATTGTCGTCGAACGGATGTCAAACTACTGACATTGAACGTGTAAACACCTCGTCGTCCGTAATGGATGTGCCGATTGAATGGAGTACTGTAGTATGAAGTTTTTAGTCCGACAATATCACAAGCTCGATCACAAGTTAATGCTGTGCAAAAATGTGTGAAACATGGACGAGATTTTTGGATGTTTATTAAAACCGAGATTAAAACCATGATTCATTATGGTTTATTTGCAATTTTAGCCGTAGTGGTAATGTTTCCCTCATACTTGAATCGTTTCTTTGAATTACTCGCATTATCTCAATGACCAAAACATGAATTTTGATCAAAACATGTCAAAATCGTTATTTATGCACCAATCTCGTTGGGAAAAAGACCAAGAACATTATCTCAATGACCCAAATGCTTATACTTGCAAAATTCAAAGTAAATACTCGTAACTGCCTCTTCATACTGGTCTGTTTAGCATGGTTTAGCAGCGCTGCACTGCGTCCTGTCCTTCTGCATAAAAGCGCTGCTAAGTCGCCCAGTGCGAAGGAGCACTTACGAGTATTTACTTTGAATTTTGCAAGTATAAGCATTTGCTTACTTTTATTCATACGGGCCATTATCTCAATGACCCTCGCAATGGCCAGAACATGAATTTGATCTATTTTTGGCGGCCACATGGATATTGATCAAAACATGTCAAAATCATTATTCTTGCACTGATATATTTTACTTACCTCACGATGAGGCGCCGAAGATATGATTTTTTAGTAACCGCCGTCTTCAAAGGCGTTTAAATAAATTTGCCGAGGGGTGAACCACTGGTGAAGTATGGTGTACAAGACAAGTGTGATGAAGTCCGTGAAGTTCATATGAAGTTTTGGTGAAGTCCATGAAATATTGGTGAAGTTCGTGAAGTATTGTTGAAGTACGTGAAGTACTGATGAAGTATTGCTGAAGTTAGTGAAGTTTAAGTGAACTATTGGAAAAATGCATGAGGTTGTGGGGAAGTTTATAATCAAATCCCTTAACAAAAATCGTACGGTAGTTCAATTCACGGTTGTAACCACTAAAATTCGAGGTAAAATTAAATAAATTTCTGCGAAATAAAAATGAAAGTATAGATTAAAAAATCTATGCTGAAAGGTTAGTTTTTTATCCGCAAAAGTATGGCATTCATTTATGAAAGACTAACTATGCCCATTTCTACAAAACAAAAGGACAGTTACACAGGCGACAGACACCCTGATGAGACAGCGACTCATAGACGTACTGATAGTCCTTGCGTCGTATTTATGTGTAGGTACAAAGATCGTAAATTGTTTCCATTTAAAAATTTAATAAATCCTTTCCTTTATTACCATCAGGTTCAGGTAGCTAAATAACACTTTTATTAGGTATACAGTGTGTAAAGCGATGGGGTATACAAGAGGGAATTTTTTTAAAATATTGATTTATGACAAAAATTTATTCTTCATGATATTTTTTGCTTGCTTTGAAAGTACCAATAACGTTTCGAGTGTTTGTGGTTTGATAGCAATAAGCCGCGTACAGACCGGATTCCAACGCCAAGCCAACGAATCCAAGCACATGTGACGTTGGCGTTTGTCGTTGGAAACGATTGGAATGCCCTCATCCACACCAAAATTTAAGATTTGAGTTGGACTTGGTGGGACCGTGTTGGGTAAAGTTCGGTAACCGGTGCTGCTGGTCTGTTAAACAATGTCAAGCGACGAGGACGATTTACTGCTGGCGAGTGCGGGGTTTTTAATAATGAATTAGGAGTTTGTATAGTGGCAGTCACTTACTAGAGGAACTTCAAAATGAAGATGGTGGACATTTTAAAAAGGCAGACAAACGACTAAAAACTAAAATCGCGACAAATCCTGTCCAGACCACATCAAATTTCCCTTTGATGTA
>NW_022170403.1:18140042-18206181 GCF_008802855.1 Photinus pyralis
TCATGATACAATAAATATAAGATATGATATTGCGCATGTAGGAGGAGTTATGAATCACGTGTGTGACGTCACGCGGTGAATTTCAAATTAAATATAATTACATGTCAGTGTAGATTTTGGTGCTTTTTTGGAATTTGTGAATCAGTTTTCAACAAAATGAGGTGTTCCGTGGTTGGATGTACCACAGCTAATGGATCAAAACAGTTTTCAAGCAATCTAATGCTTTTCCGGTTCCCGAATGATCAAAATTTTCAAAAACGTTGGGTGTTACCTTGTAACCGGCCAGGTCACATTAATGTGAAAACTACCAGAGTATGTTCGAAACATTTTGACGAGTCGTCTTATGAACGGAATTTGCGGTTTGAACTACTGGGCTATACCGCCCGAAATCGTCCACTGTTGAAACCAGATGCCGTACCATTTCTCAATTTGCCACTGGGGAACTCAAAGGATGTGAAAGGGGAATCGGCCCGAACCAGTCGCATTAATAAAAGAAATAGGTCAAAATTAGTTGCGACTCTCCTACAAACCAAGTAAGTTTCTTGTTTTGGTGTATTAGAAATTGGTTTAGAGACGTTTTTCAGTACGAACACTGATGCTGACAACAGAGACGAGATAATTCCAAATTAAAAGAAGAAAATGAAATTTTTCACAGGTTTTTCACCACCACTGAAATCTGTATATTATTGAAACATCCTTATAAGCGAGTAACATGGACAATTGAAGATATTTCGAAAGCTATTATCCTTGATTCAGCTGGTACAAGAGCCTATAGGTTGTTACGGAAAAAAGGATACCCTCTGCCAGCAGTGTCAGCGCTTAGAGCATGATTTAAAAAAATTCAATTAATGCCTGTAATATTAAAGAAGGTAGTAATAATAGTGTTTGACTCTATCTCATATCTCAGTGTTCACGAGATTACTAATTTAATACATTATGTGTACTTGTTTATTTAATATTTTGTAAATAACTTGAGACTATTCTAATAACAAACATGTCTTTTTTTGTACCTACTCCTTTACACTTCCTGATGTCCGATTTACTTTTTAAATTCTATATTACCAATTTATCTAGCAATAAAGAACAATAATTCAATATATTTTTATCTGATCGAATACCGTTTTTGAATCTAGTATAATTCCAATATTTTATATTAGTCATTTCGTTTTTAATATCTACTCCACAATGTTTAGATACTTTAGCATAAGTAGGTATCTTACCATATTATGGAAAACGCCTGCATTTCCTCTTTTTATGGTGCGCTTAATTATAGCTTATAGCATTTTTAAAGATGGTCTTTAACGATCTCTTGATATTTTTCGGCATATTTTGCGTTTAGGTTTTATAATTTCAACTCTCTTTTTCCCCTAAACCATTATAATTAAGAAATTTTAGTGTTTGTAGTAGAATTAAGAAAAAAAATCTGGCTTTGAATTCAAATTTGATCACCGCGTGACGTCATGCGTGAACTGGACGAATTTGGAACGGCAATCTAGCATATCTTGTTTTATTTTACAGGGGTGATTCCTATCGTACCTGCCACCGTTTGGGAGCGTGTAGGTGGTGCGTAGGGGAGTATTTTGATATAGGACACTTGGGGTCGGAAATCTAAAATAAGGGCGCCAGAACCAAATTTATCTTCTGGAATTTCACGCCTGTATGTAGGCAACCCAACCGAACGACGTTTCGCGCGGAGCGATGCAGAGCGAGTTAGCGCGAGGAAGCGACATGGGAGGGAAGGAGGGAAAACGACAGTCAAAAGCAATAACGTTTACAAGTGTTCAACGTGGCCACCGTTGTTCTCAATGGACTTCCTACATCTAGCCAACTATTATTATACTATTGCCATAGTGTTTATTCACTTGATACGCGTCGTTGCAGACGGGATTTCGTGGGTTTAAACAAAATTCTGATCAAGTGTCAGCCACACATCGCCGCCTGAGATCGATCCGTGTGCACCGCCGGCCGATTGGGTTGCCTACCTACAGGCGCGAAATTCCAGAAGGTGAATTTGGCTCTGGTACCCTTATTTTAGATTTCCGACCCCAAGTGTCCTATATCAAAATACTCCCCTACGCACCACCTACACGCTCCCAAACGGTGGCAGGTACTATAGGAATCACCCTGTATGTCAGGAAAATGATACATTACTGGCGAGGAAATATTGAAGTGCGAGGTCTCTTTGGGCCCGACGGGGTAACAATGTGCCAGGATATTGCCGGGTAGTTTCTTTTGTAATCCCTTTCAGAGTTTTAAGTGCAATTTGAGTTGCCTATCTGTACGTTAGCTTCTGTTTTTTTTTCTGAAAATCGCCGAATCTATTTTTTTTACATAGTGATGAAATTATCGGATTTTTTTAACGAAAAATCGTATGGAAAGTGGTAGTTTTTTCCACGATTTTTACTATGCGTTTCCATGGAGTTTAATCCTGTCTATGAACAATAGCATCCACTTTTGAGTGACAGTAAATCGCGAATGTCAATAAAATTATGCAATTGTGGGTTATTATGGGTCACCTTGGAAAAAAATTTCGTGTACAACACGTGTGGAAAGCGTCTTTTTTCCATGAATTTGCTTGATTAACTCGAGCTTCGCCCTCATTAATCAAACTGCAAATTCATGAAAAAAAGGTATCACTTTCAAAACTAGTTGTACAAATAACTATTAGCGCATTTCCCCAAAAATAAAAAAAATGCGCTATTGTGGCCACTTTGTCCGTCCGCCCGTCCGCTCGTTCGTTGAGACGCTACTAGTTCTTTATCTTAAGAGCTGTTGTTCTACTTTTTTCGCTATTTGGTTCGTTATGGTGTCGAGGCTTGCACCAAGGAAGGAATTTTTTCTGCGTTTATTGCTAAAAAAGTTATTGTAAAAAAAACCAAAAAACCGTTCTTTGCATGTTCCATTTTGCCATTTATATATTAACGATCCTAGAGATCGTTTATAATTTTGTATTGCTGTCTATCGTCTGTCTGTTGGTCTGTCCGTCTGTTCCTTTGTCTGTCTGCCCCTCTATCTGTCCGTGTGAACGATAACTTTGTTTAGAAATGTCCGATCGCTCTTACATCTCCGTTAGTTATGAACTGAATTGCATGAAATTCAATATGAGCATAGCTTCAGCCATATAATACGCAATGCCAAAAGTTGAGTCGAATAGCTTCAAAATTCACAGTGCCCCGACCATTTATAAACCGAATTGCAAACTTTTATTTTTAAAAGTATCTAAATGAAATTTGATACATAGGCACTTGGAATAAAGGAAAATCTAACGCCAGTTTCAAAATTTGGTTTTTCGCATGCGCAGTGCCAACCTTTTTATTTATGGAAGCATTTAAATGAAATTTGATACACTTTAAATAAAAGCAAAACTAACATCAGGTTTAAAATTTGGTTTTGCACATGCTATAGCCATACCCAGGGGCTCGTTTTCTATATTAGTTTAGTTTATTTTTTTTATGTACGTGTGTATGTAATTTTCGTTGAAACGGACAAGTAGCTTTGCATCCCGCCTCAGAAATGTTTGTTACTAGAGGTTCTGTAATATTGATATAAACCATAAAGCTACGTACACATTGTTAAAATAGCTGCGTGCTGCTATTAAAATTGGTGTAAGTGAAATTGCCACTAATTTAACAATTCAGCTAGAACGCACGAGAAATAGGAAAAAAAACTAGTTTGGGTTAGAGATTGCATCAGACTGAAGTAGTCTGGGCGCGTTAGAATGACTCTTGAAGAAGATATCAATTGAAAACCCCGATTCTTATAGAAATTTCTTGAGAATATCATACCAACAATTTGAAGAACTTAGTTGAACCTTGAACCTAAAGTGATAATCTCGGAAACGTGGGTGAGAAGTACTGTTTCTCCTAAAATGAAATTGGAAGTCAAATTAAGATTGACCTATTTACACACGGAAGGTACAAACAAGTTCAGCGTAGCGGCAAGCCGCAAGTCATCAACTTTTGGCAAGCACTTGCCGGCAAGTAACAAGTGAACTTTCCGCCAGTAAACTTTCCAAGTGTAAACGTAGCTTTAGTAACGGATAATTGGTCTTGCACGAAAAATTGTCTGCACGATATTTCCGCAATAGTAATCATGTGCTAGGCAATTTAGGGTAAAATCGAGGGTAAAATTATACCATTCCTCTTCTGTGGCTAAAAGTACGTTAGAATTTGAGCTTTTTACGTTTGGTAAAGTTTCTCATGGTTTGACCAACTAAAAGTCTAATGATTTAATTCTGATCGTATACCCCTAGAGGCATCACGTGGTGCTAGTCTTGGCAAAACTTGCTCAACCAAACCTATTTAATATTACTTTTTATTTAACGATGGACCAGCTGTGCACGATCGTCCCACATTCCACCCTTAAATTGTTAGCAAGGTCGTTAAAGGCCAAGGACTACGGAACAGTGTCTAATGCGTTGAGAAATATTAAAATATGGAAATACACTCAACTGGCATGTAAGAAATGAAATTTAACGAAGGCATTAATATTCCATTCGTAAGAGTAAGGATGATTTACATTTTTTCCACAAGGTTGCCGAGTTCTAAGTGTATAAGACGATTCTTATTTATTGACATACCCGTTTGTAGTGGAAATTTGTATTTATACGTTTACCTGATACGAGTACTATTATCGACTCAATAACTCAAATGCAGGGTACATCCAGAGTAATCACAATGCAAGAAAATCAACCTCCCCCATTCTTATGTTTCAGAATAATTTCAACGTTGGTGCTTGTTATTGAAATTGTTACACCAGCTCTTGGGAGTTGTGTGTATTATGCTCCCGTATTTCGAAATAGATAATTAGAATCAGCGTCACAAAGTAAAATCCTTCAGATTTACACGCATTCTGCATTTCATTTTGAACATGTGTTACGAAAAATATTGCAGTTTTCCTTTTCTTCCACACTTGAGGATAAATCTCCAGATTTGGGGTTGAAAGTCTAAATCTTAAAAAAAAACTTGGTCCGGCGGTGGGCTAGTTAGAAGTTGAAAAATTGTATGCTGCCTCTACCGTAAGGCCAAGCTTTGAATATAAAAATATTCAAAGGCCAAAGCTAGTTTGTTTTCACAGGAAAATATGTGTAACTATTCAGGGTGCATCTTGGGGTCCATGTTATGTGATCTAGATAATACAGAAGCCGTTTATTTAATTTCTCTTGTATTTATTTAACTACCCACAGATGCGTTATTGATAAGTCAAACCGTCTCATTTTCCGATCGATAGTCGACAACCTTTTAGGGCCGCATAAAGTAACTGTTTAAAGAGAGCGCCATAAGTGCGCGATGTTTACTCCGTTTTTAGTGGATCATTATAAGCCACCATCAGAAAATACTTTCACTTGAGTTTCACTATATCTCAAAACTTCACCTATGTACACTGCAGCGCATGAAACGCATGAGTAAAATTCCACAACAATTTTTATACAATCGTACTGAATAATGAGCCGCATTGCTTAACAAAGTGTAAAGCCGTAGCGCGACAAAATCCGCGCATAAATGAAAATGAAATGGGACCTGATTTCCTGAAAGAAAATTGTTCTTTACGCTAAGTGGCCATAAGTTAGTTCACTTCATTAACTACAGGAAATTTTGTTCCATTTTAACATACAGACCGGCACATTAATAGGACGCAAATCGAGCAGGGTACGTCAATTTACTAACAGGGGACATATTGTCGATTAGATACCAATTTTTAAAATTCCACCCTTTGCTGTCAATCCCACCCATGACATAACTCATGGACATCGACGTGACGCATTGTCTTCAATGAACTCGACTCGTCATCTCGCTCGTTAGCTATGCATTATTTTGAAATTCGTGCAATTCAGTGCATAATTAACGGAAATGTCAAAAGGGCAGTGTTTATTTTTTTGATGATATGGGCAATTCTAAAAACTTCATAAAGAATCCATCTGCAAAATTTCATCGTGCAAAAGGCGAGTGAATAGAAAAACCATAACCGTCTCGTTCAACTCCAACTGTTAGCATTGCGCATTTATGTTTTTGGTATCTAGAACGCCCTATGACTGGTGATATAAAATATCAACACAAACTAACCACAATCTATTTTTTAAAAACTACTCTGCTCGGCCAATATGTCCTCGCGCCCTTATGTCCCGCGCCCTTATGTCTCGGGCCCCTACAGTTTTTTACTTTGTTTATATAAAATTACTGATTATCCAGTACCTTGTGCGATGCTTCACTATAGTTTCCGAACGATTCGTGTTGCTAAATAAATTAGTGAAAGCCGTTTAAAAAAAATTTAGACGGATGCCTTAAGTGTGCTGAAATTGATGTTAAATTGGGTTGCTTGTTAATTACACCCTTAATTAGGTATAATTTGTATTTAATACCTACTTAGATTTATTTATACGTTAATGTCTGTGGGCCTTTTTCATTCAAAAACTGAATTTCGAACCGAATTCCACGTTAAATAAATGAATTAATTCCAAACAATCAATCATAAAACCGAAAGTAGAATGAAAATCGTTTTGTAAAACGCAAATCAACAATCTATATTTCAATGCTAATCGAGATAATGAGGAAGTACGTCGCATGGAGTTGACCACTTGTTTATGGTTGGCCAAATGATGATCATGATCTTAATATTTTCACATAGGTGTAGACAAGCCAATAGGGAATATGCATGTGGTTTAAATTTACTTGATTCTTTCTCCAGCAAATATTTATTGTCCTGACATTATAGGTCCTTAAACCATTAGTTTCTTATTTCGTTTGTTTTTAATTGCTAAAAATGTTAATTCAAAAGTGCAAAATAAGCGAACGAAATTCAAATTTGCGAAACGCTTCACTATTGGACGAATGAAAGTGACGTCAAATGCCACGCGATCGCATTTGTTGTGTCAATATTCATAAGTACTTAGTGCAGTCAAATTACAGTTTGGGCAGATTGAGCTGGGTGTTGTCATTTCACTCGACGAAATCAAGTGTCTTCTATGTAAAAAGATCCGCTGAATCCGAAAACCATAGTCCCCCTAGCCGAAAACTCCCGGAATGTATTGTTATGTATAAACAAAAAACGATGAAAAAATGGCAAGATGTCGTTTCTTTTCGCATTTGACTTCAATTATGGGTATGACCCAACAATGGGTATGAAACGTTCATTTTTAAATGTTATTGTTTTTTATGGAAAAATATAAAAAAGCAATCCCGAAGATGATCAATTGGTTATTAACATTGAATAAAAATAGTGTTTTTATTCAATGGTTATTAATAAGTAAAATTCATCCGATCTTTTTGAAAATTCGTATTTGGTCACTTCTTTTGATAATAAAACAATATAACAAACCCGATCACCGTAAATTTGATAGTTATTGCATAACTAAATAAACAAATTTACAAAACGATACTTGGTCTTTTAAACTGGGTGACTCCCAGAGCGTTCTACATTTGTTTACAGATGGTGGAATCCTAAGACAACCATTTCCAAAAATTGTCCCGGTGATTCTTGCAAATTGATGGACTGTGGAATTTTTTTTAGTTAACTAACAAATTGAATAACTCCCGAAATATAACAAGGAAGGTAACTCTATAATAGGCCCTTGGCGTTCTGATTAATAAAAGTCATACATTTTGGTAAAATAGAAGCATTAAAAAGCTCACCCTTTAAAAAATCGTTCGATGCGACCCGATTTGCAAAGTCATTTTTTGTTGTGTCGAAAACAAGTCGGAAGTCAAAAGCTGATTTCTCGTGAACTCGGATTTGGACGTATTTTTCTAATGTAGGTCTTTCCGAGAGCTTTCCATTCGCCTACTATAGATTTACATTTCTTGTTTTGGAAATTATTCCATTTGTTAACTAAGAAAATTCATCGGATTTTGAAACAAAATTGCATAATCCGTCGATTTGCAAGAATCAACGGCACAATTGTTGAAAAAGGTTGTTTTATGGTTCACTAACTGTAAAAAAATTGAGAACGCTCTGGGAATCGTCCTTTTGGAACTGCAAAATACACTTTATCGAGAATATTTCTAATAGTGTTGTAGTGTGGTCACTATTCAGCGTTTAGAATAGAATTAAATAACACTAATAACATTTTTATATTTGATTAAATGACATTCAAATTATCACCCTGTAAACTAAAAAACAACTGTTCCAGATCCACCCATGGATCGCCACAGTGTTTTTGCACTTTTGTACAAGACAATATCTATAAAATGGTTTTTTAGCTTTTTCCATGGTCTGAATAGCTATTACAACTGAAAATCTGATTAAATAAATCAACACTAAAAGTAAACAAACACTGGTCGTGGCTTGTGACGTCATCCAAGGCCCGCTGAAAATGTGGCGGCGTTTAAACACATCGAATAATAATAATAATAATAATAATAATAATAATGGTAAGTATGGACCAAAGACATTAAACACAATCCACAAGCCCCGTGGATTACCACAGAAACCACACGTACTGAATACATTACCCCTATGAATAACACAAACATCATTACAACAGACATCATTCAAACTATTAATCACTTACATAACTGGAAAAGTCCAGGCATTGATAACATTCACAACTTTTGGTGGAAATATTTTACCTACACTCACTCTTACCTTGCGCAACAATTTACTGAACTTCTTAATTCACCAGATCGCACTCCTGCATTCTTTACACAAGGTATCACTTACATGCTCCCAAAAGACAACAATACACAAGACCCATCTAAATATAGACCAATTACATGCCTTCCTACAATATACAAAATCCTTACATCATGCATTACAAACAAAATATACCAACACTGTACTGATAACAACATTCTATACGAAGAACAAAAAGGGTGTACCAAGTATTCCAGAGGCTGTAAAGAGCAACTCATTATAGACTCTGTTATACTTGAACAATCCAGACATAACAAACGAAACATACACACTGCATACATTGATTACAAAAAAGCATTCGATTCAGTACCACACTCTTGGTTACAACAAGTACTCTCAATATACAAAATCAGCAACAATATTACACAATTCCTCAATTACATAATGTCATGTTGGAACACTACGTTAACACTTACACTAAACGACACAAAACTTATTACCGACCCAATACAAATTAAAAGAGGAATTTTTCAAGGCGATTCTTTAAGTCCGCTCTGGTTTTGTCTTGCTCTTAATCCACTTTCATATTTGTTAAACACTACTAACTTTGGGTACAATATTAAACACAACCACGAAATACATCACAACATTACACACCTGTTTTACATGGACGATCTTAAATTATACTCTTCCACAAGCATAAAACTTAATCACCTTCTACACATTACCGAAACATTCTCACGTGACATACAAATGGACTTTGGAATTGATAAATGTAAAACACAACACATCACAGCTGGAAAAAGACAACTTTTAGATTATGAGCTAGAACAGGGTAATTTAATAAATTCCATGGACGAGAATGAAACTTATAAGTATCTTGGTTTTCAGCAAAACACACACATTAANTATAAATAATAATAATAGTGCCTTTATTGCAGTGAAAAGAGTTCTTTGTAGTACATAAATATGTAGAGGCGAAGTTCAGCGAATGCTGCTCTTCCACTTAACCTCTAGGTTTAAATACATAAAGTAAACTTAGCAACGTCAAACATATATTACATTTGCAGTACATGTGTGCGAGTCTTTAATGGGGTAATAAACAATATAGAACCATAATGTAGATAGCTAAAATTTCAAAAAGTACACACAGATAAAATTTAAAATAAAAAAAAACAAAATAAAATAAAATTTGGATCCCGGTGAAACGCATTGCTAACAGAGGCTATTATTTTGGTTATCCAGAAGATATGACTTTAGTTGTTTTTTGAACCTCACTCCGTCTAATTCTCTTAATTTGGCGGGGATATTGTTCCAACTTACCGCGATGTTGTACGAA
This sequence comes from Photinus pyralis, assembly GCF_008802855.1. Lineage (NCBI taxonomy): Eukaryota > Metazoa > Arthropoda > Insecta > Coleoptera > Lampyridae > Photinus > Photinus pyralis. Next base: position 18,149,950 of record NW_022170403.1, read on the forward strand.
AAAGATCGTCTTAACATGGAGGTGTTATGTTTGGGGGTTGTTAATAATCCACGAAATCTTAGATTTAGATTATGTGTATCAGTCCTAAAAGTTATTTTGTAATATAAATACGGAGGGGATTGTGACTTAATAATTTTATTATATATACACATAAAGAGTGCAAATCACGTCTATTTCTCATGTTAAGCCAATTGGCACTAATAAGTTTATTAGAAATGCTATGAACAGTTCTGGGCACGCCATATATCAGCCTCAAACAAGCATTTTGGAGACGTTGAATACGTTGTGTGTCCCTCTGGTCTAAACAGGGTCCATATATTACATCACAATAATTTAAGTGCGATAAGACCAAAGATTCACATAACGTTTTCCTAAGGCTTGAATTGAGAAAGTCCTTATTTTGATAAATTAGGCGTAGGTAATGAAAACCATTTTTAATACATTGATTAACGTGAGATTTAAACCTTAAATGGCTATCAATAACTAATCCTAAGTTTCTGATCTTTTGGCATACTTCCAGATTCCTACCCTGAACGTTAATCTTTACATGTGGAAGCGTTTCTTTATAAAAGTATTCACTGCATAGCAACATCACTTTGGACTTTTGCGGGTTTATGTTTAACGAATGTAATTCCACTAAATGCACAAACGATTGCAGATTTCTGTTTATTATATCGCACGCTTGCTTAACGTCACGTGGAGGAAAAGAATAATACATTTGGGTATCGTCTGCGTACATGTGCATGCGCAAGTCCTTGATACAGCCTCCAATGCTTGACGTATAAATCGCAAACAAAGTAGGTCCTAGAATGGATCCTTGCGGAACACCGCTGGTGATATGCACATATTTGGATTTATTATTCTTGTAGACTACGGCCTGTTTACGATTAGTCAAATAACTCTCAATGAGTGAAATTGATTGAAGGGACAAACCACAATGTTTGAGAATGACCAACAGCAAAGCGTGGTCAAGAGTGTCAAATGCTTTTGAAAAATCAAGCAGAACTAGGATTGTGGCAAGTTGTTTATCTATTGCTGAGAATATATCGTCGGTGATTTTAAGTAGCGCAGTGACTGAACTATAACCCGTTCGAAATCCTGATTGGTGTTCAGGCAAAATATTGTGAGTTGTTAAGTAGCTTCCTAATTGTGTATCCATAATACGTTCCATGACTTTAGACAGCACTGGAAGAATCGAAATTGGCCTAAGGTCTTTGTAATCGGAAGCGTTATGAATCTTTTTTAGAGGTAAGACATGTGAAATTTTATAAATAAAGTCAACGTTTTAAATATTATTTTACAAGTTAAATGGAATTGTTCTAACAATCTTTACTCTTTTTACTATGTTAGAACGATGTAAAAAAGCGATTAAAAAATTTAAAAAAATTACATGCATATTCCCTATTTGTGAAAATTAAAATTATTAGTTTATTTCGCTGACAAAATATTTTCTACGAAGACTAATTTGAGAACATGAAAAAACAGGGGAACGGGAAGCCTTGTTTACTGTACCTATCTCGAGCTGTATCTATGGAAAATAAAAGAGTTGTTGTGTCAACTACTGATACAGTTGTCCTTGTCAGACGTAATCAATCATCGCCCCAACTTATAGAGTTATTATGCTAAATATCGCTGTGTACAATTTGGAGGAAAGGTTGGTAATCGTACATTAGCAAGATGGACGACATATCGAACATTTACTGGACATAAGAATTCCCATTATTTAAGAAATCGATTTCATTTCACATTCTGTTGTTAACTTAGTCTGTAAAAAATACATAATAATCTGAAATATATCCCTTACTTTATGATAACCTTGTATTTCATTATTTCTTTCTGGGAAATTCTTAAGAAACTAAGAAACAATCAATAATACACGACGAGCTTTGCAGTTATATACCTATTCATCGTGAAATACATAATGAAACTTATCGGTGGTAACCTTTCTTTTATCAAAATCAACCTTTTTGTCATAGAGCATTTGTAACGAGATTTATAACATTTATTTAAACCGATCTATGTGAGGATCTATGCGTAGGTAAGCTCCATTTCCATAATAGTTTGCAACCTCGTCTAATCGCAAAAGTGAAATAGGGTTTTGTCTCAGAATTAATCCCCTATTGTCCGTAGGCGCGAATTTGGATAAATTTGCGGTGAACTTCCTTTTAATATTTTAGAGGAAGGGAACTACTGCCATTTATGAAACTTAGAAGGGGGTTTTCCTTTCCCTCAAATATTTACATTTGGTTCTAATTAATTACTTTAACCGTAGCGTACACACATTATTATTGATCTAAGCAAGTAGAGAATGCAGTCAAACTGTGACGTCAAAGTATTTTAAACAAAACTGTAAGTTTGAATTGGATTCAAGAGCGAAATTGACTGCAGTATCCAGATTCCGGATCACTTATAATAATACATATTATATATCAAGAGAGCAAAGTATATAATTTCCTCCCGCGGTCAAGGTTACGACCCGACGCGAAGCGGTGGGTACGAGGGTGGGTCGTAATTGGCCAAGGGAAAAAATTATACTTTGCTCTCGTGGTAAATATCTGGCTTTATCTTCGCGTTCATCAATTCGACCATTAAATCGTTTTTGTTATTAAAAAAAAACCGAGAAAAAAACGGAGTAGCTACCTCAACGACGCAACGCTAGTTAGGTAATATGGACATCAATTTACCCACGATCGCCCATTGTCATATATAGCAACCGGCTGTCAATACTAACCATTGACAAAGAATTTCCAAGTGCATTTAAAGTAACCTGAGTAGTTTGGAAATCTTTTAATAGCGACAATAGCGATTTAGATTTGCAAAATACTCTTCCTGATGTCAAAAAAGGAGCCAATGCCGCATGGTTACATGTCACATTTTGCCATAGAGTTAGAAGTTTTCTAACTCAATGCATTTTGCACTGACATATAGTGCGCGAAGCGTCATTTTAAATACGACTATACTCATTAGATACAGATATTGGATTTCTCACCAGCTCTTGATCTCGCTCTTGATATCTCATCTTTTACCCATGAAGGATTATTGAATATTTCAACTACTTCTTGTAAATCCTTTCTTGAATTCATTAAGTTTTCCTTTCCCAAAAAAGTCAGAAGTGGTGTCGTAGTCACTAAACGCATGGGAAAATAAAATATTATCTTTGCAACCCTTTAGAACTTCCGAAATTTGTAAGTAATGAGAACTATACGCCCTTTTCTTAATGTTTTCTTAGCCGTCTCTCAAAAAGCAAATGAGAGCAATGAGAAGTGTTAGCAAATCAATATCTTTCCCAACAATAACAGGTTTTTCATAATATAATATACCTAATACAAAATAATTAGCAAGTCGGCATCATCGGTAGCAGCGAAAGTGGAAATACTTACTGATTCTAAGGTGCTAATCCTTGTGCTAATCCGTTGACCAATAAGGCAAGGTTACTCAGCAAATTCTTATGCGAATCACAAATTGGCGGGTCTTTATCCAAAATTATTTCTGCAGATATCCGTTTTAGGGGCCTTTGCTGAGGTTCAATACTATGCGATCAAAAAGGAGTTGCTATCGAGTGACCTTTGGAATTTTTGTTTACATGGGAAATCGTACATAACTTGAACTTCCAAAGGCGACTCGACTGCAACTCATTTTTGATCGCACGTTTCTTTTTGTACTTTCATTATTCCCAAAAACTACAGTTAGCATTGTAGAGAAAAAAAACCGCTGTTTTATTTTGATTCTATACATTTCTTTGCTCATATTGACACTTTTCGAGATAATCGCCGCAAAAAACGGCGCTGGGCTCATTTTTCTCTTCGTACTGAAAGTATGCATACCTTCCAAGGCCATTTACGAGCGTTGGGTGGGAATACGCAAAAAAAATACAGCAAGGGACATTTTTCTAGAGAATTTAATGGAGAATATAAAAAGTCCTATAACATTCTTTCGTAGAAGTTGCGGTTTACGAGCAAAACGCCGAAAAAGATCGCGAGCTCGATCGCGAGGTAACGATTAGGGGTGGTTTTTTTCGGCAAAAGAGAATGAAGCTCCCACCGGAGAGGTGGGAACTCTTCGGATCTGTACTTGGGTCCCTACTGAGAGTTCATAACTAAAATTTTAAAACTTTATAAATTTTTTCTTCTCCTTGTTTTTCAAACTAACTTGCTTACAATAAGTGTGCATTCCATATGTACTCTACTTCTAAAATGTATGTAGGCCATAATTCAAATTTGTATGTAGGTAATGGTTCCACAGAATATATTCACTCTAAAAATACTTGATTTACAAGGGAGTCAGAACTGAAATTGAATAGGCATATCAAACAGCATCAATTGCTTGATAAACGAGAAAACCAAACCTATAAGGTGGGAAAATGTAAGTGACAGCCGCATATCCTTTTATTGTCCGATCCACTTGGGAAATGGATATTTACGACGATCCAGACCCTGTTCACATTCGTTCTACCTTCCGCTTACATTGCAAATAATATCTTTTTTCTCCAACCACCTGAATAAGACGCTATTTTGTGACAGTGTTCGGTACGTAAAATTGACGATTTGCGGATTAATCGCTTTCACCATGGAAACTGTATAAAAAGTGGATACTTTTGGTCCTAGTACCAAAAAGAAATTGACCTTGAAAGTTGGCCAATTAAAAAATTACAATCACGGAGATATGTCACATTGACATCGTTTTACATTGCAGGTTGTAAGATATTTCTATACATACAAATCAAATATTTTTGCATATGCAATGCAAATAATGATGTTACCTATACGTATGTATGTACATATACTGAAAATGATTTACGCTCGCTATTTTTATTTAAACCATGTGTAACGTAATTTACATATTCGGTGAACGTAATTTTAATACGTATACCGGGTGATCGGAAAGTAGTGCGGACAGTTTGAATTTCCCACAAAACTAAACATTTATAAAGTTGGTAACATACCAAATGTCATTTATTTAAAAGCAGTGGTGGATCAATTTAATGGATCACTAAACAATAATCACAATTAATCAATTATTAAAAAAAATTAATTTATCAAGCTCAGTTGCACGCTCGGGTTCATGTATTCAAATATGTATTCCAACGTTGCCCGAGCAATAGTCATGCTAATTAAACCATCACCGTAAGGTTCATTTCATTTGCCTACATACAATAAGACGTATCCACGTATTCTCATAAATTAACGTCATCAACACTGGATGAAAACATTCCGATATCAATGTGTAAAATTTTGTACCACATATTATGCGATAAGTCTGTAAAAATATCAAATAGGGATGTTATCGTTCACATTGTTATACCCACCAGAATCATTAGAGTATTTTCGATAACGATTTCTTGGGGCTACGTTTTTATTACACCTTCGACATCATGGTAAGTAGCACATTTATCGTTGAATTGCAGTAAGCACAGCTGAGCCGAATATGAGCATCTTTTAAACATGTACGCCTTTCAATTGTGCATCAAAAGACAAAAGTGCATCCCCTTTAAAAAGCCTTTATGCCTAAAAAGTAAGGTTACATGATCCTTATAAAGTATGTTCTCTTAATGTACGTACCTTTACGAAATGATGCACGTGCGAAGACCTTTTTAAAAAGAGCTGTTTGCTTTGAAACGCCTGGATCACAGTACGAAGATTAGAAAATAAAATTCACATAAAAAAACTACGCCAATGGATGACAATTAATACATAAATAAACCAACTTTTAAACATGTTTGCCAATTCCTTAAGTAAAAAACACTAAAAATTTAAAGCGCCAAATTTAAATTGTCTGCAGTTCTTTTCGATCACCCGGTACAACCCGCCGTCGCGCGTAACGCCATCTACTTCAGACCCATTGCACTATTATCTGTCATTTTGAATTCAAAATTCGAAAAAGTTAATTGCAATTAATTTTAATTAAAAAACCGTATGGTAGGTTTTTTATTTCAATACAAAATTAAACAATATTAATTGTGTATACAATAGAAATGACTGAAACTGATAGCGACATGGATTGCACTCCGCCAGAGATTATAGAAACGGCAGAACATGCTACCTCAAGATTTGCTCCCTACAAAGTCGCGAGAGGTGAGAAGTAAGAAGTAAGAACGAATAGGTTATAAGTTAACCTAAAAACTAGAGTGACATGACACGTGAGGACAAGAAAGCAGAAGTTCTTATACACGTGTAGTGAAACTGTGACTGAATCTAAATTCAAATATAATTTGAAGTAAAGGGGGTTGGAGAAAAAATTTTATGTTTTATTCGTACAAAAAATGCGTTTTTGGGACTCGGAAGGTTGCTGGACTCCGCTAACGCGTCGTCCAGCAACTATCTTCCTCGTCCCGAAAACTGACATTTTTTGTACTAATGAAACAAATAACTATTTAGCGCATTTCCACAAAAATAAAAAAAATGCGCTATTGTGGCCACTTGGTCCGTCCGTCCGTCCGGCTGTCCGTCCGTCCGCTCGTTTTGCGACGCTACTAGTTCTTTATCTTAAGAGCTATTGTTCTACTTTTTTCGCTATTTGGTTCGTTATGGTGTCGAGGCTTGCACCAAGGAAGGAATTTTTTCTGCATTTATTGCTAAAAAGTTATTGCAAAAAAACCAACAAACCGTTTTTTACATGTTCCATAATTTTACACTTTTGCCGTTTATTGACCATCCTAGAGATCATTTATAATTTTGTATTGTTGTCTGTCGTCTGTCTGTTGGTCTGTTCGTCTGTTCCTTTGCCTGTCTGTCCCTCTATCTGTCCGTGTGAACGATAATTTTGTTTAGAAATGTCCGATCGCTTTTACATCTCCGTTAGTTATGAACTGAATTGCATGAAATTCAATATGGACATAGCCTTAGCCATATAATGAACTGAATTGCATGAAATTCAATATGGGCATAGCCTTAGCCATATAATACGCAATGCCAAAAGTTGAGTCGAATCGATTCAAAATTCACAGTGCCCTTTTCGCATCTCGACCATTTATAAACCGAATTGCAAACTTTTTTTCTTATAAAAGTATTTGAATGAAATTTGATACATAGGCACTTGGAATAAAGGAAAATCTAACGCCAATTTCAAAATTTGGTTTTGCGCATGCGCAGTGCCAACTTTTTTTATTTATGGAAGAATTTAAACGAAATTTGATACATAGGCACTTGGGATAAAGGAAAATCAAACGCCAATTTCAAAATTTGGTTTTGCGCATGCGCAGTGCCAACTTTTTTATTTATGGAAGAATTTAAACGAAATTTGATACATAGGCACTTGGGATAAAGGAAAATCAAACGCCAATTTCAAAATTTGGTTTTGCGCATGCGCAGTGCCAACTTTTTATTTATGGAAGAATTTAAACGAAATTTGATACATAGGCACTTGGAATAAAGGAAAATCTAACGCCAGTTTCAAAATTTGGTTTTGCGCATGCGCAGTGTCAACTTTTTTATTTATGGAAGCATTTAAATGAAATTTGATACTTTGGCGCTTGGAACAAAGGAAAATCTAACATTAGTTTCCAAATTTAGGTTTGCGCATGCGCAGTTCCAACTTTCTTATTTAGAAAAGCAATGAAATTGAAATAGCATGTCAAAAATGGATTGCTCATGTGCAACGTTATCTTTCATATTTGTGAATGGATTTTTACGATTTTAACAGAAGTTGCATCTTACAAATGGGAAATGAATGCAAGTGGAAATGCGCTTTATGTAAATCGTTTACGATTACTTTTTAACTTGTTGTTACTTGTATTGCAAAGCCAACTCTCGTTCTCCAACATCCCCGTAACGCCAGTAAGGTTTTGTAATATTTTGTATGCGCTTTTTTCACACCCACTAAGATGTGTTTATACCTAGTAGGTTTTAATTTGCAGATGAAAAGTACATATCAACCCAAATGGATTGTTAATTAATGTCGGAAAACCGAGCGCAAAACTCTATTCAGTAACTCACGAGCGGGACATGGAATGTAATAAAGATTAAGAAATGTAAATTGTACAGACTTGAAAAGATGGTTAAATTATTTATAATTCTATTGTATTCCTAATTGAATAAAAGTGACGGCACTCACAAAATTCTTATGAATATCAAATGATTTAATAAATTGTCTAATGCACTTAAAGAAGAATGATGATGATTGATGGCAAATTCTGAATGACAACTAATGTTCATCTTTGTTAATGACTTACTAGACTTGTATTGCTTAATTTATTAGATGTACATTGTACATTGAGCACTGTTTGAAAAGGAATTTTTAAACGGTCCGTCATTGGTATGATTCTGTTTTGAAGCTTAATTATCTTGTAAGAGGTTCATAACATAAGCAATTACCAGTATTAGATACCACGACTTCTACGGTGGCACCTTCATATCTGAAGTTTTCCTTAGAATATTGTAGGCCAATTTGATAACGAATCAATTTTCCTTTGAATAAACATCTAACCCAGTAACACTTTAAGATTTAATTTTGTCTAAATCGTCATAACTGTTCATATAATTTTGGAGGCATTCACAGTTGAATCTGTAGCAAATATCTCTCAGTATACATCCGCACCCAGGCACAACAAAAATCATTCAAATCTGACTTTAAATTCCTGATTCCAGGCAAACTTCAAAAAGATCACAAATTTTGAAAGCACTTGAACTGAACTGTGCGCGCGGATCAACACAATTAAACATAATTGATCATGAGACATCTATCTGAATCGTTAAAGAGATCAAATAAACACACGACTTGCATGAATTTATACAAACAAAATTTATTCTACAACCAGAAATGAAATTAAACAAAAAAAAATGTACTTCACAAAATTGGCCCACAGCGTCCTAATAAACAACCCCCCCCCCCCAGATGCGTTTGATTACAAATTAAAAACATTAAGAAATCTTACTATTACTGACAATGTTTGAGTTACAAATCCCAATAAAATCCGAGCACACAAAACACTAACTTCGAACGGAACGGAAACAACGCACCTAATCGACATGTGCGGCAGAAAACTTTGGGCTTTCCCCAAAACAGGTTGTAGAGACATTGATTGTGATATTTGGCTGAACGCAAAAATACGCCACCGATGACTCGAACTGTCTGTTTAACGAGGACGACAACTTCAATGAAACAGCTATCCTAAGCACGTACTGGCTTCTCTCAAACGAATTTGTTTAACAATGAAACAAGACAACTACTTTGCAACCAACTTAAACGTAGACACTCGTGTCTTCTCAAACTTCAAAACAAACAGCAACTTGGCCTCGAACTTGACTAAAAAATCTTCTTCTACTGAACGGCACCTCGGCCTCGAAGCTGCCAAAAAGCCTAGAAACTTACGCCGACTCCAGTATTTAAACGGGATTTTCTCCTCAGATAGCGTCTAAAATTCTTAATCAATTAATAATTAATATTATTATTAATTAATTTAATTAATTATTATTATTAATAATAACAAAACAAATTGATAACAGAAATTGACAAAAATTTTCTTAACCTTTGTAGGTTCAATACTTACCGAGATACGGCCCTCCAAAGATTGATAATTTTTTCCAAGAAAGTGGATTTTGGAAGATTTGCTCAATTTTGGAGGAAAATACTGATTTGGCGGGGAAAATCGTACGGAATATGTAGCAAATTCCTTTTCCTTTTCCCCGATCGGTAGGTGTTCCCTCCCACCCTTTCCACTCAGGTGAAAATCAGGGCGTGAGGTAGGACATGTAACTGGACGTCGAGAGGATGATTGGGCCCAACAAATTATCCATCGTCTTGCTTTTGTAAATAACCTATAACAATCAATGGCGCTTCAAATTGTACAAATCTAAACCGACCAATGGACTCAAAAGAGTCAAAAAAACTGAAATAGAAAAACACTGATAGTATGGAGTGTATCTATTCTTTACTAGCCGAAAACAGGGAGGAATGTCAGTTCTATTTAAATGGACCACATCAAAAGCGATTTTAAGCCTGACGTCCAAACCAACAAAAGCTCTCTTGAGAAATGACTTAGCGACGTTTTGTGGGATTGGCCGCGGCCTCAGCCACCAAACAGTTCTTTGTTTTGGCAACCTCGGGAAAAAAGATGCTGTACAACTGGCACAATACGAAAGGAAGCAGTCCTCAGGAACAGCGTTCAATGATATATGACGTGAGTGAGATCCAATACTTTTTTTCTTACGGGATGCTGACTGGGATTCCTGAATCTGTGGAGCTCTTGCTCGAAACCATCCTACTACAAAACAAACGTAAGATTGTCGATGAGTACAGAGAGAAATGTGTCGGAATTACTCACTCTGCAAATTATTTCGTTTCTTTCTGGTTTAGCTTTGGTACATACTTATAGGAAGTTTGGTCAAAACCTCATAAACCTCCGCTTTGCAATGGAGTTTTCACGCGCTTATAGTGAGGCAGTGCGTATAAAAAGCTCTGTCATCGTACGAAGATAAGCCACCTACCCCCAATTTAAAAAGGATCAGCCTGAATCAGGCAATTTTTATCCCCTCACGAAGCGTTCAAAATGAAAAGGTATAACAAAAATAATCTCCTTAGACTTAATAAATATCAGTAATAACATACATTTTTATTTTATTTTATAGTACAGGGTCCGGCAATGAAACGGGAAGATTTGGGGTGGGGCTTGCAGCGGGCGGTGAAGTGGTAGGGAGGACAGTCACAGACCTGTCGGGACCCGAGTGGCTTGCCATTTAGTCTACAATGGAGCGTTGGACGGGTGAGCATCGCGGTTACGCAATTAAGGCTTATTACCAAAATGGCGAGAGTTTAGTGCAAACGCGTCGAGAACTTCCAGGCTCGACTCCATGAATGCATACGTGTCAACGGAGGCCATTTGACAGATGTAATTTTCAAAAAATAATGTTTTTTAACATTGTATATCAAATGGCTACTCTTTTATTTCCCAGTATGGTATTACTAATTACAAAAAAAAAATATTTTTTCGATAATAAAATTATTTACGAAATCTTCCCGTTTCATTGCCGAACCCTGTATATGCATTGTTTAATTAAACAATGGTATATGTTAAATTGACATACGTTTGAATGAGTTGCTCTTTAACCGTGAGGGTAGATAAAGTGATCACTTTATCCGAAAGGGTAGATAAATTGAAACAGATGGTTGTATATTTTAATTATATGTCATTCCTATTTCAACTGGGACGCGGAGCACGATATAAAATGACGTTCCGAACATATGACAATGCCGTTTCTATGGAAACGATCGCGACGACAGAACCCACGGTTGCTATTTTCGACGTCAGAATTAAATTCAAAATTGTCAAGACGTCTACAATGTTTTATATTAACTTTTTGGTGTTAAAATAATCCCTCATGTTATGTGTTTAAACAGTTTATGTCAAAAAATCACATTCACAATTACATACATTGTTTTTCCAACCCCTGTATATAATTTCTTCGTGCATTAATCAACTAAACCGTATGCAGAATATATCGCAGTTTCGTTTCATTTGGTCCATTACTTTAGAAATGTGTTTATGAGAGAGGATTCGCAGACGATAACGACAGCGACAGACAACGAAAAATTAGTATTAAACATGGGATTTTGAGGGCGCAGCTACCGAGCGACAGTATCAAAGATGAGTAGTGGAGCGCAAGGTGGAGCGGATCCACAATGTTATACGTTTGTCAATATTCAAAACTTACCTGATTTTCATCTACCAATATTTGGTATTTTGATGTTGCCAGGCACGATTTTTTTTCAATTTATTCGACAACTTTCCAACTTCAAGCAAAAATAAACGGTACATTAGTTTTGGAACAAGCAGGACTTTTCATAAAGAATATCTATTGAGAAGCATCCATGTTTTGGTCCTATCTTAGGTCCTATGTACTACTCGATTTATTGATATACTTAATTGTTCTAATGTACACCATATATTCTCTTTGATTTGAAATTTCGTTACTTCTTTTTAACTGTAATTTCTGTTTCAGGTTGGTTATCATCTCACCATCACTTCGACCTTCATCTGTCATTCTCATCTCCTAAGAAACCTAATTTCCATTTTAACTGCGAATAACTGAACTGCTTATTTGTTCATTCCTGGTTACTTTCCCTTGTCAGATCCTTCAATCTCTGGCTCTACTTCTAATTTTCTTGGACGGTTACTTTGGTAAGTAGTTATCATTGGAGAATAAATAGTATATTGTTGATATCTGCATGTAGATACACTTATTTTGTTGCGAAAAATGTCAAACATTGGTCTCGATGACCAAGAACTTATTATGAATTCTGCATCCGATTCACCATCATTTTTATGGTTCAAATGCATACTATCAATTTTTCTGAAGAAATTTCCCAATTTATCCTATTCTTGGTGGTTAAGGTCTAACAAATAATTACTCAGTTATTGGTCATAATGTGTAGCCATTTATAGTTGCATTATAATCTTTTGCCACTAGTTTAGATTTTGTTCGGGATACACACCAAGACAAGAAATGTACGAAAAATGGATGAGAGTTGTTACTCTAAGGCTCGGTTGTACTATGGCTATTTAAACATCAGATTGGTTTAACTGGCAGATTTCATAAACACGATCCGTCAAATTGTGAAATATTAGACAATCAAATTCTTTAACCCACAATTTAACTACTGACATTGTACAACTAGGCCTAAGAAGGTGATGTGTCCGAATTTTACCCTACCTAGTAAATGCGCCTAAATCATTACAGATTACATTTATATGTGATTTTAACGTCCACGGGCGCTTTTATGGCCTAGTAAGCCCTAATGGAATGTGCTATAATGAACTAATAACTGTCACCGCTGACAATGAAATTACATTACTAAAGGGTTGGATGTAAACGGAAAATCGGTTTATTTTTCACCCTTCACTTAGATTAAAAATGTAATCTTATTCCTTACTAGTTGTTTACAGCCTCATTAATTCATTATTTTTATTAATTGAAAGACACATATGCCAACTTCGCCAAGCTGTTGTAGTTACTTTTCGTATATCGAGTGATTTATATATTTAACCGTATTGGACTTTACTATATTTGCTTACATCATTGTATATACATCTCTTCCATGCTACCCCTTTCTACAGATTAACGATCCTCCGTTTATATTGTTATATTGCTGTGTGCTTGTCTGTCCGTCTGTATGTCTGTCCGTGTGCACGGTAACTTTGTTTAGTGAAGATTGGTACCCATGTTCTTGAGGATACAAGAAAAGTCGCTATTGTTTTGCAACTACGTAGTTGTAAAAATGATGGATTCGTGAAGGTCTCGAGGATCGATCGGAGTTTCTGTTTTTTCAACACAAAACTTTATAACACAGCAAAGGACAATTTTTCGTCAACGTGAAGGTACAATAGATATTTATTTTAACTAAAACGGGTTGGTTGCTTTAACCGTACACATTGGTCTTTGGGAAATATTTTTATTATCAAAACGTGAAAAAGAATATGAAATAACAACAACAAAAGTAGAGGTAATATAAAAACTTATCGGATTTGGAAGATTATTTTGCCCGACGAGGAGAGTCAATATTCTTGAAAGCACAAATAACGTTGCAAAGAGATTGTAGCACAGGTTTCATGAATGTATTTTTTCTATTTCGGTGTCACAATGATGATTTTGTACAACTGTTTTCGGCCTAAAACAGTTGTACAAAGACAGTGATTATAGTCGTTTTCTTTGGTAACTCATCTCTTAAGTTGGCAGTTTCTAGTTAGTACAAGTAGGTACTTCGTTGGGTACTTCCATGTTTGAACTTCAAAATGTCAGTCTTACTACGCTGCCAACCTAAAACTTAACGGCATAAAAAGTGTTCCCAACATAAAACATGTTAGTTCTAATGTTCCCTATAGTTTCTGATAATGATTTTTTTTAATTAAATTAAAGCACCGAAATAGAAAAAATAGTATGAAAAACGCGTGTTACAATGCTTTATTGTAATACTCCTATCTTGCGGACACTCGTGGCTACGCTTCGCGTCGCCACTCGTGCCACAAGATAGTCGTATTACAATAGGTCGCATTGTAACACTTGTCTTTCAATATACTATTTTGGTCAAGAAGGTATTACAGTTATTTCCTAGTTTATTAAATTTTCTAACATTTGTAGCAAATATTCGGATATAAAATATTACAATAAAGCTACTGGAGCATAGAATTAAACGAGACACAACTGAAATGAGAGATATAAGCTAGTACAGTTGCCTTTATAAGATTCACTCATGCACATTCGTCCAATAAATGTCTCCCTGAAAATCGTAAAATTATAAGGAATAATATACGAGTATAAGTATGCACTTATGACGTGCTCTTGATTTATAAGAATTTAATAAATGTTCGAGTGCTGTGAGCTTCATTTCACATTGGTAAGTACCTATCGTAACAATAAGCAATAATATAATATAACTGAAATCATAATCAAATTCCTCAAGCATTATCTTAAAATTTTTGTAGAAATATTGGTGCTCTCGTTGCTGATATAGTACATGAAAGACAAGTGTTACAATGCGACCTATTGTAATACGACCATTGACTAACTAATCTTTCACTCGATACGACTACCTTGTGGCACGAGGGTCCACAAGTTAGGAGTATGACAATAAAGCATTGTAACACGTGTTTTTCATACTATTTCTTTTATTTCGGTGCTTTAATTTAATTTAGTTAAAGTAGTTAGAGCGCCTAGGTAAAAGTAACAAGAAGTTGGTGAAAATTTGGTCACTTATTCTCTGAGAGACGCACTTTCTAGAGTTCAAAGGAAAAAGTGTTCCGATGTGCCGTTTCTGAGATATTTCACTTTAAACACAGGGTATTTTAACATGGGCTCTTATGGACAGACTCAGTTTTTCTAAGGTAGCGAAGGTTTTTGTATCAAGACTTAAATGAAATGGGTCTCATTAGAAGCGAAATTTTGTGACGAATCTAAATATGCACGGAAAAGTACATGTTCATGATGAAGTAAGGAAGATATTTACCGCCGGAACGGCGTCTGCTCTGGCGCGGCGGCACGTTATGCAGCACGCGTTTAAATCTGATGACTTTTCCACTAGTCTAGTGTATAACTGACCTAGGACAATCTTTTCCTTCTTCTGCTGAGCACTTTTCTTCACAAAAGGCATGGTGTCTTTCAGAAAGAACACGAAAACCAGCGATATTTATAAAGGCCTGCAGACGTCTTGTTGACACTCTGATCGGAACCAGATCAAGATAGCGGCTGGGGATCTCTGGCGCCAACATCGAAAAACCAAATCCACTACACCGACTTTACGTAAAACGCCAAATTATTTTTTTTTATTTCGGTGTTACAATGAGAATTTTGTGCAACTGTTTTCAGCAAAAACAGTGTTTCAATGAGTTCCATTTTAACATTGATGAACCAGAAATAAAATGTATTATTAATAGCTTAGCCAATAAAAAGTCTACTGGGCATGATAATATCGGAATAAAAACCCTAAAATTAAATTCCAAAGAACTTGCAGTACCGTTATGCTACATTGCAAACTTGAGCTATACAGGGTGATTCCTATAGTACCTGCCACCGTTTGGGAGCGTATAGGGGGTGCCTAGGGGAGTATTTTGATATAGGACACTTGGGGTCGGAAATCTAAAATAAGGGCGCCAGAACCAAATTTATCTTCTGGAATTTCACGCCTGTATGTAGGCAACCCAACCGACCGACGTTTCGCGCGGAGCGATGCAGAGCGAGTTAGCGCGAGGAAGCGACATGGGAGGGAAGGAGGGAAAACGACAGTCAAAAGCAATAACGTTTACAAGTGTTCAACGTGGCCACCGTTGTTCTCAATGCACTTCCTACATCTAGCCAACTATTATTATACTATTGCCATAGTGTTTATTCACTTGATACGCGTCGTTGCAGACGGGATTTCGTGGGTTTAAACAAAATTCTGATCAAGTGTCAGCCACACATCGCCGCCTGAGATCGCTCCGTGTGCACCGCCGGCCGGTTGGGTTGCCTACCTACAGGCGCGAAATTCCAGAAGGTAAATTTGGCTCTGGCACCCTTATTTTAGATTTCCGACCCCAAGTGTCCTATATCAAAATACTCCCCTACGCACCACCTACACGCTCCCAAACGGTGGCAGGTACTATAGGAATCACCCTGTATATCTGGTATATATCCATCTGTTTTTAAAAAATTTATCATTATCCCAATTCATAGGTAAGAATGAAGAAACAAAAGATGTAATTATCGACCGATATCATTAGTATCTAACGTTGCTAAGATTATTGAAAAAGCCACAAATAAACGCCTCGTGAATTATCTAATGCAAATAAGTTTTTTTTCAAAGAATCAATTCGGTTTCATTAAGGGTCTGGGTACTGAAAAAGCATTAATGTCTATTATGGCTGACATTTACAGTAATATTAATAATCGGTTAAAATCAGCCGGGCTCTTTATTGATGTCCAAAAAGCATTTGATTCTTTGAACATAAAAATACTTCTGTATAAATTAGAACAAGCGGGTGTCAGGGGGATTGCAAATCATTGGTTTAAAAGTTTCCTTACGAAAAGGTTGCAGGGTATTAGGCGGTCAGACTGTGGGATCATGGCGAACAAATGATTGTGGAGTACCGCAGGGATGTGTGCTATCCACAACTTTATTTTTAGTTTACGTAAAAGATTTGTGCAATGGAAGGTTTTGTGGAAGGTTAACAGCCTTTGCGGACGACACAGCGCTGTCGTACGGTGCTGCCGATTGGTCTGCTCTAACAACTATTATTCAAAAAGATAGCAACAAAATTAGTAATTGGTTTACTGCAAATAAATTGAATATTAACATCACGAAAACTAAAATAGTATATTTTAATCTCAAAGGTGAATCTCCATCCGCTGATTTGGTAGTGAAGTGTCATAATCCAAGTTGTACTAATAAGCAGCTATGTCAATGCGAAATAATACAACGTGCAATTAGGGAAAAATATCTAGGATTAATACTGGACAACAAACTAAAATGGATCGATCATATTACTCACACAAGGAATTTGTTGTACATTATGATAAAAAAATTATATTATTTAAGAAACTTTTTGACCCTAGATGCACTAAAGACCGTGTATTATGCAATTATTCATTCACGAATACAATACGGAATTGCTTGTTGGGGCGCTGCTTATGATGCCTCACTACGCCCATTAATTAGTATACAAAAACACGCGGTAAGAATTATTACTTTTCAATAGTTATTTACATAATAAGTCATGAAAGTGGTCGTTTACATGACGCGGAGGCTTATTGAAAAGTAGGAGGACGCGCAGCGTTCGAGTACCTCTTTAATGCCTCCAAGTCAGGGGGGCTCACTTTCATGACGTATTATGTATAAAATTTTACCTGAAACCGCAACATGTAGATAACTTTTCCAAATTAAATTATTCATATGTGTGAAATTTTGATACCTAATCACGCATGCTAAAATCACTTTATTTAATTGTTTCCATAGAGATTTCAAAATAATTAAAACAATCAGTGTCATTTTTAATGCAGTTTGCCTTTTATGCTTTGTACTTTTCAACTGTAGTCTTTATAACTAGGTACAAAAGCAAGTATCAGTGAAGAAGAGTACCTACACGAGACGTTGTTATAATGTAGCCGAACCTGCGGCCGCCGTAGTGCAATATTCGCTCCCCACAAAGTCAAGAAAGAGGTACGAAAATGCGTACAAACCTTTTAACGACTGGCGCAAAACTAAAGGAATAATTGCTTCCACACATATTCCATTAATTGTTAGTTATTAAAAAACCATTATCCTGTTTGTGTAGGTATATTAATATTTAAAATATCCACATACTATAGTCTGCATTATCATTATCCAATCGTTGATTGAATAACTTATTCAATGAACGATCTAAATGTTATTTTGCATGTACTAGGACTGTAATGGGAGTCAGGCAAAAATATTACAGTACTAGTCAGGTAAAGATCAACTTTCTCATGTCAAAATAGCCCTGAAATTTAGATTTTCTTGACGGTTTCAGGCAAAATAAATTAGCTCCCTCTTTTCCCATTTTTCGAAATTTACAAATTTTAACAATCAAAAATTTATTTATCTACAAAGTACTGAAAGAGTTCTTCGAAAGGTCCGAGTGTTTTAGAATTAAAAAGTATGAAAGACATACGCGAGGTAAAGACAAGGATAAAGTAAATAGTCTGGCAGATTTCAGTAAAAAATAGCAACAATTGCGCATTAGATGAAGAAAGCATGAAACTCACAGATATTGATCAGGGTATAGTCCTGATGATTTTAAGATCGGGAGGCCTACAAAAAGTTATCAAAAAACAAAATGGCGGCCGTTCAAAGATTAGACCTTACTTAATATGGGAAGTGCCTTATTCTGCAGGAACTATGAGTTTTTATGGAAACATGCTTCTGACGTTTTTTATAGCTCTTAAAAATACCTTTACAGCGATATATTACACGACTACTTCCTACTTCCGGTTACCGGAAATGACGTCAAAATCCGAGGTTTTCGTATTCATGCAGTTGCGTACTTTGGTTATAATTCAATAACCCCTGGTTTTAAGAAAACCATGCTTCTAGACTTTTTTATAGCTTTTAAAAATTATTATATTGCACAAAATCCTAGTTGTTTGTATTTTGTACTCCGCTAAACGCCACAGAAACGGATACGGCCCAAAACGTGTCAGCTCCGTTACGTGTGTAACGTTCATTGCCACATACATTTTTTCTATTGTTTACAGATAAAGGGAGTACAGTTAATTTAAGTCAGATAAAGAAAAGAAGAATAGAAGGAGAAGAATAGGATAAGAAAAGAATAAGGATAAGAAATGAAGAGAGAGAAGAATAGAAGGGGGAGAAGAATAGAAGGAATATGGATTGCAACGCACTTAACGCGTCAGTTATGGACTGGGAAAAATGTGCCCTTTGACCCGGGAAAGAGCAAAGGTCTGCCTCCTGAAGACTGCTACAAGATCCTGGAGGAAGTCATTAATTCATTCAAGAGCCTAGGAACCGTCCCGGTAAAGATCGACATATTCACATATCACTACTGGATGAAGGGCAAAGTATCACAAGTCTTGAAGGGCATTCGGTTCCGGTTCCCTGAGCCTTTTTTTAGTTAGCGCTTCCATTGTCTTTGAGTTCAGCTTTAGGCGGCACGACTTGTGGTACTTTGCGTTGTGGTTCATTAACGTATCTCTTAACCCCCGCCCTTCATCTAGTAGTGATTTGTCGATCTTTACCGGGACGGTTCCTATAGGCTCTTGAATGAATTAATGACTTCCTCCAGGATTTTGTAGCAGTCTTCGGGAGTCAGACCTTTAAGGCCGACGCGCACTATGGTTTTTCGCTCACATTGATTTAAATAGGTAAACGCTCACTTGAGCGAAGCGCGACGCTGCGTATCGGAGTATGAGAGCAATGTTAGAAAAAAGGCGCTTCGCTGCGCCGCGCCATAGTGCGCGTCGGCCTTTACTCTTTCCCGGATCAATTAGTTTTTCGGATGAAACACATTGACAAAGGGCACATTTTTCCCAGTTCATAACTGACGCGTTAAGTGCGTTACAATCCATATTCCTTCTATCACTCTCCCCCTTCTTTTCTTATTCTTATTTTCTTATCTTTATTCTTTTCTTGTCCTATTCTTCTCCTTACTTATTCTTACTTTTCTTTATCTGACTTAAATTAAGTGTACTCCTTTTATCTTTATAAACAAAAGAAAAAATATATGTGGCAATGAACGTTACACACGTAACGGAGCTGACACGTTTTGGGCCGTCTCCATTTCTTTCGCGTTTAGCGGAGTTATAAAATACCAAAAACTAGGATTTTGTACAATATAATAATTTTTATGTCTTACTAACCTATAATAGCACATTTTATATCTGTGATACGCGGGCATAAAGTACCACTTTATGCCCTAGGGCATTAAGTATCACCATAGTAACTCATTTATAGGTACTTAATGACAAAACAAACAAATATTTGCAAGTCATTGAAAATTAGAAACGTCAATTATTAATTGTCAATACCTACTAAATCACAAGATTGGCCTTATTTCGTATAGTTTCTGGAACTTCTTGCTCATTCACGATGAAATGAATTATTTAAAATTGCGTTTGACGTTTGGATGGTTTCAATCACATTAACAAATTTGAACCACGCATACTCGATCAAACATAATGAATTATTTTGTAAACGAATTTTGACGAAGAAAACTATTTGTAAAACATAAAATTGTGTATGTACCTACCACGGGCATATACTGATGTTTATACTCTCGGGCGACTAAAAAGCTCTCGGGCCATAGGCCCTCGAGCTTTTTAACTCGTCGCCCTCGAGAATATAAACAACACCATTATGCCCTTAATACATAAATAACTATTAAGAGCTATAAGAAAGGCTAGAAGCATGGTTTTCTTAAAACCAGGGGTTATTGAATTATAACCAAAGTACGCAACTGCATGAATACGAAAACCTCGGATTTTGACGTCATTTCCGGTAACCGGAAGTAGGAAGTAGTCGTGTAATATATCGCTGTAAAGGTATTTTTAAGAGCTATAAAAAAGAACAGAAGCATGTTTCAATAAAAACTCATGGTTCCCGCAGAATAAGGCACTCCCCATATTAAGTAAGGCCTAATCTTTGAACAACCGCCATTTTGTTTTTTGATAACTTTTTGTAGGCCTCCCGATCTTAAAATCATCAGGACTATACCCTGATCAATACCTGTGAGTTTCATGCTTTCTTCATCTAATGCGCAATTTTTACTGAAATCTGCCAGACTAAAAGCCGCTCAAACCTAATTTTACGACCTTTCGAAAAACTTTTCTTTATGTCGGTCCCATAATTTATAATTACATAGTTGATCATTGTCCGGAATTGTGTAGGAATGTAAAGCAATTAAAGAAATGGTTGTATAACAACAACACCATATATGAAAGTATCCTAGCAACGTTATGATGAAAATATCGAGCCATATTTACCAAATTTTTTTTTCCTTTTTGTTTCTCGACTAATTGAAACCGTATCTAATCAATTCAAATTATGCACTGCAGAAAGCGGCACATACCTGTTCTTTATGAAGTAGTATTTGTAAGTCGGTGGTGGAGTAATTTTTCCTACCATTTTCTCCTAGAGTTAGTTAAGTATAAATGTTTTTATAAGCTTTTTTACAATGGAGAATAAAATTGATTTGATTTGATTTGATTGTTTTTGGTAACTTTTCAGCTCTTAAGTTGGCAGTTCGTCAAGACGTCAACGTCAAATCATTAGATGCATGTGAAATCAAATTACGTAAAATGTATGTGTTTTCCTTGATTTTTGGTACACGAAGAACTTAATACATTCCAAATCGGCAGTTTACACATCCACCATAAATAAATTTATCTACGAATAAAAAATTACACATTCACGGAATTTAAAGTTTCCAAATGTCAGTGTTGTGTTTATATACCTACGCTGCCAACTTAAAATTTGTCAACGTAAATGGTGTTGCCAACTTAAGACATATTAATTCTAAAGTTTCCTGTAGTTTTTCATAATTACTTTTTAATTAAATTAAAGCCCCGAAATAGAAAAAATAGTATGAAAAACACGTGTTACAATGCTTTATTGTAATACTCCTATCTTGTGGACACTCGTGGCTCCGCTTCGCTACGCCACTCGTGCCACAAAACAGTCGTATTACAATAGGTCGCACACTTGTCTTTCAATATAATATAGTTTCCCGGCTTTTACATACGTCTCGCATACGTTTTGATTAAAAATAAATATATTCGTTTAGGATTTACCGCTTACACTGTAAATAGTCGCGGTGTGTCGTCAACATTTAGTGTGCAAAGGTTTGAAACAGGGTCGAAAAGTAGGGAGACTAGTCAAGTTGACTACTGTAAATATACCTTTTTAAAAATCATGTAAGACGTTTGCATTGTGCTGAGGTACAAAATACCACTCATACTGTATTTCTAAATATGTTTCTTTCATAACAAAATTTTTTTGGGGACGTTTACCGTAAGTAATAGCATTGACTTTATACACTAGTAATGGATAGGCCGAGTACATCGCTTGACTTCAGCCGAACGCGCTCTAACTACTTTCAAAAGTAACTACAGGAAACATTAGGTTTAGTATATGTCTTAGGTGAAAAGTGACTACCGACATAGAAAAATATATATTCGATTGATTTTTCAACTGAGGTTAAAACATCTACAATTGTTCGTATATAGTAAGATCCACAAGTGCTAACATACCATGCACTAACAGCAGCATTTAGTTACTATAATAGTGTGTTTCATCTTACTATTGTTTTGGAACCCCATATCTTGTTTATTATTTTCGCGAGGTGGAGTCAAGTCGGGAGGCCGTAGTGGCGATTCTATGAGATCCGCTCTGCTAATCCATTTACCAGAATATGATTCATTGACCCACTGCGTAACAGCCCGAGCATAATGTGGCGGAGCTCCATCTTGCAGAATGTGCTAATTTTCTTCATCTAGTAGCATATACCCATTGCCATCCACTTCACATTTCTTCCGATAGATTCTGATATAGCGATTAGATTTCCTGCTAGGAATATCGGCCCGATAATTCGATTCCCAAGGATACCCAAAGATTGATTTTTGCGGAAATTGGGTGCAACCTTTTCGAAACAATTGTAGATTTTAGTTATCCGAGTTAAGAAGAAAGAACATTAGTCCCCTCCCCCTCAGCAGATTTTTCTGAAAAGATTAGGATTTTTATCACTTGTTTACGTGTAAGTTTTCTATTGCACACCGATCCCATGTATTGAAGCTTACTCCATCATATACTGTGAGTTTTTTTAAGAGTGGCCATAGGATTTTACATGTTAATTTTTCATAAATTAAAAGTTGGTACAGATCCCCACAAAATATTATTTCAGTTCTTTCAGCTAAGGTGTGTCCAATTTTTACATTATTCCGTAGGTTTCAACTAAACGATTTTAATTAACTCAACAAAGGCAACCCCGAGGGCAACCCAGAACAACAAATAACATACAAACAATTAATAGTAAAAAGTTACAAAAAAAAATGATTTTTGGGCGAGGATGTAGCTAAAGGCACTTTATATTTACAATTGACCCCGAAGTACAAAGATGATTACATACATAAATGAATTTATCTACCGAACATAATTATGGTTTTACCTTCAACAGAAAAGGAAATATGACATAAAAAGAAAGGAGATGTTGTACAGTTAAAATGATGTAAAAATTCCCTTGCAGTTTTTTCACAATTCAACATAATCTTTATCTGTACATTCGATTCTTCATTTTGCATTGTCTGCCGGTTATTTTTTTCACAGATTCTTGACATTGACCACATGAACTAGTAGTACATTCCAAACCATTCTTTCGGAAATTACACTTCATGGCACCACAACCACTTTGGCAGTTACATCTTACTTCGCGTAATATACTTTCATGTGACTGCAAATCCATTGTTTTCGGTAAGTACAAATATGCACTGAGTTTTATAGTTTCATTTGGATTTCCACCAAAAGTACATACCGTCCATTATCTTCTTTTAATAAGGGTGCCATTGTTTGCGTTTTGTCCGTCCGTCCGTGCGTTCGGACCCATTTCTGCAGTTTTGAACTACTTCTAAGGAAATGGTCATACAGTCTTGGAATTTGTTGCAACTTTGAACTACTTCTAGGGAAATTGTCCTAAAGTCCTGGAATTTTTACACACAAGGTGCGATTGGGACGTCTGGAAGAAATATATCCCGTGTTGATGTCAAAGCTTTAAGAGCGAATATCTCGAAAACGGTTTGTCGGAGGAAAGTACTTTCAGAGGCAAAATGAATCGACTAAACGAGTCATATTTATTGGTGAAGTCGAAGCGACAACGACGTGTCGGGAGGAGGAGGGAGGAGACTCATAAAAGAAAATCTTTTGGAGATGTCTGCACAATTTCTACTTGTTCAAAATAGTAGCCATTTAAGTCATCGCGAAAATTTACATAAACAAACTCAGACAAGAAAGTTAAATACAACACTTAGCTCTGGGAGTCCTTGCCTAACTCCCTGCGATACCTTTGACGTTTCCTCTACTAATTATCGGACCGCTCCCTTCGGTAGATGAAACTTAAGTCTCATACGGTGCTCTCGATCTCGTGTGATAGTTATGGCTCTTCACCAAATACAGCTACGCATTTCATGCGACTCCGGAAACGTTCCACTTGTCCCCGATGGTTTTTTTGTCCCAACCGTTTTGCTTTCCCTCAACGGTTTTTCTTTCGCCCCAACGGTTTTTCTTCCGCCCCAACGGTTTTTTCGCTAAAATACACCCCGAGATATAGGAACGACACAAACAACAGCAATATCGGAAATGGCGACGCACCTTTTAACAAGCGAGTTAGTCAAATGAGCTGCTAGATGAACAGAATAATACGCAATCTCTCTGGCCAACCTTGCCGCGTGGTACCGCAATTCATGGGTATTGATCTAATAGTAGGTAATCGGTTACATCCCGCCAAGCGGCATCCAAGCAATCTCTCAATTATATTCCGTAACCCAAACCAAATTGAAAACCAATTTTTCAGCAACTCAGAATTTTCAAACGTGCTCAACTTATAATCATGTCGTCATCTTCTACAAGGAGATTTTTTCACGAACAGGTCCCGATAACAAATGACGCTACGACACAATGACCAAAACCTATACTATGAGCAAAAATCATACACCGATCTACTCCTACACGTGGTCAACAGTTTGACAAAAGTAACCGTCACAGATTAATGGGGAACTTCTGCATATCTTTTTCTCGATAGGGGTGCGTATTATAATTGACCTGGCGCTAGCTAGGGGTACTGGTGTTAATGCTAAAACACATCAGGTAAACCTTTCATTAAACTTCCCTCTAGCACTAGCTAGATAAAGGGGTGTGTTGCAATTTTTGTTTCAAAATTACAAATTACGGTGGTTCGTTTTAAAATAAAAGTTTCTGTGTCACCCCTAATTGATGATGCCGGGTTTGTGTATATGTTTGTATCTTGAAGTATAAGTCACTGATTTTTGTCACTACCTATACCAATAGCCGAAGTTTAAACTGTTAAATGATGTTCCTGCAAGAAGCATAAAGTGCAACGTTAAAGATTCGCGTGATCATGAAAGAAGGATTCTTCAAATGTTGTGGCCAAAATGTAAACGTATGAAAAGTGAAATACGTGAAAATGTTGACCACCCAGCACAATACGCTGGTCAGTGTGGTCAAATAATATAAACGAACCCCTGACCATTTTACTAAAAATGGGAGTTAGTTCATTCATTGCAGACCTTAGCTGTAGGTCAGCCGTCAGCCTCGTCCTATTACGCTGGTTAGCAATTCAATATGCGGCGTTTCAGGATTAGCTCACCTAAGAGAATCGACTTTATATCGTCATGATGCATATTCTAAAAGCTTTTATCACAGACATAGTATATGTTGTCTGTGCTTTTATGAAGAAATACACACTACTCCCCATCAAATCGGAACATGCTTTCCATATTTTTTGCTGTAGAGTTGAATAAACAATTGGATTCATAATAATTCATCAAAGAACCATAATTATTAGAATACTCTTCGCAGGATTATCCAGCATTGAAAAATCGCATTTACATGGGTGCGTATTCCATATACCTCAAACGTTAAATTAGTAGCATTGATTGCTTTAAAATCTAAATGTAATATTTGCCGCGTCGTTAGAAAAGAATAATTTTTGGAGATTTTCACGAACAGGTATAAGTGCGTCTCCAGGAGCTTCATTGATAGAATGCCATTGCTAATTTTTTTCATACAATTACAATCAGTGATGCTGAATGAACCCCTACTTCCACTTTCCGCGAATTTCTCAAGAAAAACGCTGCTATTGCTTCGGGATTTCAGCCCTATCATTAAAATCAGGGTTACTGTTTTCATTGCAGTTGAGCAATCTTAGCGCCATCTTCTTGATAGAGTACATCCAACGGATCTCATTTCAAGAGATTGTATACACATTGTTCATTGGTATACTATTTCCTCCACAATCGTCTATCATCAACAAGGAGAGTTAGTACTGCTGAATAAGCTAATACTATACGGTATATAACGAGTCTGGTGTTGGTAGAACTTATGAGACAGTACGGGTAATCATCCCTTGAATATAGTACGTTGTAAGGAGGTATGGTCTTTTATTCATAAAAACACAAGTGTTGAAATGTACTCTGACAACAGCAACAATTACATACGTCTGCAATAGTGTAAATACCTGTCCAGTTAGCTCAATTAAACACCTTTTACATGAAAATGTTGATTATAAATTTCCCAAGGGATCATTGACAAACAAAATTAATTTATTCGGCATAAAACAAAGAATTAATACTGCTGAAAATAAAGCAAGGCGTCCAGGTTAAACAATAACCACGCACATTTCAATGCCACGCACATACGATCGATTGAAACAAATCAATTAAAAAAAAACTTAATTGCCTTAGAGAATAAATAATCCTAATATCCGGTCCCAGCTCCGATTTTCTTTAATAAATGCACAAAAACACAAACACCAACTAATGTTGCTTCTGAATCTTCCTTTGTTTCCTTTCTCTTAATTATTGACTCTTGGAATTTTAATTGCAGATGTGACTTTTTGGTGGCAGATAATCCAATTTAACGAGTACTTGGAAAACTTTACAGAAGGAACTCACTTATGCGTTTACCGCCCGACCTAACTTACAAATTTAATTTAATTAACAAGATAACTTTCATCTGCAGTGAACAAACATTTGTTGGGAGAGCAATATCAGTAACAATTATTGAAGCATTCACCTCCACCTTCCATTTAAATTTCAAACGTCTCACTTCCTCCCTCGTCGACATTGATCATGAATTACGTACTCTTTAACATTAAACGGTATTGCCGTTGTGGCCCCCCAAGAGTATAATAATGTTTATGTATTAATTGGACATTTTAGAATTTTTAGACTTGGGATTACATAATTATAAAAGTTCCTCACTGGTTATAGATTATTGAGATTGAGATTATTAACGTATTTTTGACGTCCGTACAACCTGTGACGCATTTATTACTGTACCTAACTCAAAGAAAAATCAATAGACACTACCGAACAAGTTCCTTTCGCCTTCAGGCCGAGTGGTGTAAAGGAAAATACCAGCATGACGAGCAATGTATATGTTATTTGTCTTCCTACGAATTTTTCATTGAATTAAATAATTAGTCTGCCCCTTCACAACTACGAGTAGTCTATTTTTATGTATGATCAAGTTCATTGAAATGGAAAGTAAAGCCAGATTTGGAACGAGATTTGATTAGAGAATCAGATGAGCTTTCGAGTCGTGTTTCATAGGATACCCTTTCTCGCTTAATTTTTCGATCGGATATTAAAGAGAATGAGATATAATACTACAAATTGATGTGACACTTGATCTCCCTTCAAAACGACTATGACGAGTACCAGATGTTTCAGATAAATAGTAAACTTGCCCTGTAATTTGTAGGAAATGTTTCCTATGTAGGCCAACTCCGAAATAGATATTCACATACCATTTGCGTCATTCCAACAATCCAACCATTTCATTTTATGCCATTAAAGTTTAAGAATAAGAGGGTACATTATAATGTGTCAAAGTACAAAAGACCTAAAGCCTTTCTAATGCTAGTTGCTACATAATTTGTATAGTGTTTAGAATACGCCGATTAGTTAGTTAAAATCTTTCTGAACTCAGACATCTTTTTTATGCTAATGCCAAAAAAGTAAGTTACAAGTTACTATTAATTTGGAACACTGAACTTATTTCTAAAATTGTTTACGTTTACAAATGTTTCCAATTTCTCACGTAAGGCTACCTTTATATTTTCTTCAATTTCAATAGAAAACATCTAACGCCAGACCAATGCGCAATAGGAATTGAAAAATAAGTAAAATTAAACACATTTATAGTACAAAGGGAGTCAATAGGTTATATATTCCATGCCCTTGATATAACTTGAACTTCGCGAGAACTTCTATTTATAATACTCGTACACCCTACCGTCGATAATAATTTACATTTTTTCTTATAATCATTCCACAGTGAAGCTTTTTTTTGGTATTATCCGCAAATTGGTGTTATGTTTTAATAAAGTCTACATTAACTACTTCAGTTAGTGACGTTGATTCAGATTCAGAGAGAAATTTACAGTCCAATGTGCAGTCATCTTGTTTGATTCCTGACTCCTACTCTTTGACAAAACATAGTGATAAAAATAACTTAGTACATTAATATTCTAGAAATCCATATAGACATTGAGGCGTCATGAAAAACTAGTACCCACTACCCAGCGATAAGAAACTATGGCGGATGTGACGCATTCTTTACGGGAAACATGACGGGATTGTTGTAGAACATTCGGTAACGTTCGGGGGTACTCGGGGAACATTCTAGAAGGATTGCTCTTTACTATATAAGCAAATCGAATTATGTTTCGAGTTGGTTCTAGCATCGATGGGCTCGTGCTATGTTATAAACTAATTGTGAGTGAAAAATACTACTTCACTGTTACAGATCCATTTCAAGACTGTTATAAATTCATTGTTAATTAATTGTAAATAAATAAATGCGGAATTAAATTTACGTTACAGTGGTGTCAGGTGTGAGACGTGTTTAGTCAACAGTTAGTGGAAGTTTATGCCAGTAGTGACCAGATCCGAAGCCGTTTAATATGAAATGAAAACCCATCTACAAACCATGGCAGATAAAATCGAAATTGGTCAACAAGAAATAAGAGCTATAATTCAAGATCAAATTCATACGGTAGAAATGAAACGAAAACTGAAATGGATGAACTACGAAAACGATTTATGGTATTCATTGAAGAACGCGAAAAAAGTAATGTGTAATCGATGATGACACAAGATCTAATTGCTGTTCCACAATCGTCCCACAAAGAAGCCCCCGAACCATGTGAAAGTGTTGGCACGACAAAAACTCGAGTTAAGGCACCGACATTCGAGGGAAAGTTACCGTGGTCCATGTATTTGAGGCAATTTGAAACCGATACCGGTACAAATAAGTGGACAGTGGTAGCGAAGGCAACTTTCCCCAAGAACTCTGGACAACTCATGAAAATGACCGTGAATTATAAACTGGAAACTGGAAAAGAGAAAGCCAACCTGGGAAGAGGCATTTCGATACGGTCCATCTTTAAAGGTGTATTGGTCTTAGTGGGATTCGTTACGGCTAGATAATGGTATTCTTAAGAAGGTTCTAGAAAATGATAATGGGACGACCATAACTATGCACCGGAGAGCAGAAAATCTGAGGTATTACGACAGATACACGACGGTATTTTGGCAGGACATTTAGGAATGACGAAAAGTCTGGTGCGGGAATGACCCTAATGGGTAAATTGCAAACAAGGTGTGAAGGAATGGTGCGGAAAATGTGCAGTTTGTGTCACAAGCAACGAACCAGTAAGAAAGAGAAAGGCACCAATGATGCAATGAAATGTGGGTAGTAGATTCCAGAGAATAGTTATTGATATCACAGGCCCCTGTCTTTGCAGAGGCAGCTGTTGGAAACAAATACATCTTGGTGGTCATGGACTTTTTCAGAAACTGTAGGAAAGGAGTACGTAGAATTTGGGTGCCATCCACGATAAAGTTCGTCATCATAATGCAGTTAGCTGGCGATGTGGGCTGCAGGCACGGTCCGTATACTGTCCGCAGGATTGTGTAGTTCCGGCTCACAAAATATGAACCTATACTTAAATCAAATGATAAAATTTTCGTCTGACCTGACCACCTTCTCCTTATTCACAGTGGACTGAACATATCGGATACGGATACGGATACGGTTGTGCACATAAACACATTACGCAAAGGGCACACTTTGGTGTTATCCGTGAGGAATCTAAATATTTGTTTGAAGCACTCGCGGAATACCCTTTTGCTCACTGCGTAGCCAAAGATGTCAAGATGTCCCGAGGTATCTTGCGCAGTATGCTGGAGGTGGTATTCCAAGACGCCGGAGCAAAATATTGGTCTGTTGCTTTAACCCCCAGAGGAACCCCGCCATCAAGGTGGCGTTATGGAACAGGAGTTGCCTGGGACAGTATCTCCGTTACAACCGCAGTCTATGTTACGAAACACAACAGTTTTAAGAGGAGAGCAGTGTAGCGAATATTCTAGAAATCCCGATAGGCATCGAGGTGCCTTGAAAGATTAATCATCGGCGATACGAAACAAAAGCGGATCGGGCGCATTATTTCCGGAAAACATGACTTGTTTGTTCTAAAACATTCGGAAGCGTTTGGGAGTACTTGGAGAACATTCTAGAACGATTGTTATTTGCTATAAAAGAAAATCGAATTGTGTTTCAAGGGAGTTACAACATCGATGAGCTCGTGTTATGTTATAAAAAGTGTTCAAAGTGTTTAATAATTAATCCATAAAGACTGTTACAAATGTATTGTTGATTTAATTTCTGCTAGGGCTGGGTGCCCTGACTAGAATTTATCTGTAATTATTGTGGAAAAACATAACACTTCAATTCTTTCTTTCAAGTAATGTGCACGTTAATTGCAAATTCCATTCAGTAATTTACTGGTTCTTATTTGAGCTTGTATCTGATAACTGAAACAGAGGTCAATGTATCTGGTCGAAGATACATGAAGTCATCATTTTTACAATAAGGCAAGGTATGCCTATGCGCATGCGCAAAACAAATTTTTTATTCGGCATTAGTTTTACGTTTATTCGAAGTGCCTACATACAAAATTTCATTTAAATATCGTAACAAATAAGAAAAACCTAGATTCAAATACCACCAAAAATAAGTATTCAAATACTTTCAAAAGTATTCCAATACTATCAAATGTATTCGAATACTATAAAAAGTATTCAAATACTTGTCACCCAAATACTTCAATAATTTAAAATAGTACTAGATATAGCAGGTGCAAAGTATTCGAATCTTTGCGAAGCATTCGAATATTTCGCAAGGTATTCGAATACTAAATATTTGCGAAAGCATTTGAGTTACAAATACAAATTTAATTATAAAGTATTTGAATACTGTAAATTGTTTGAATACTAAAAAGCATTTACAAAATCGAATACTGCCCAGCTCTATCTCCGAGTAAGATTTCCTAGAAAATTAGGATCAATAACCGACTTACTTTCTTAGAGCTCTAGGGAAGCAAATGTTTCTTCTATAAATCTGAAAGCACGCGTTAGACTTGAAATAAACTAATACAACAATACTTGAATTCGCAATAAAATGTGACGTTAAAGGAACATACATTTCTGAAACGAACATATCAAGTAATAAATGAATGAAATATGAAATTAATATCGATTAATTAGCCAATACAAATTGAATATTAGTTAAACGCGTCAGGTTATACACAAAAGAAATTTGATAAAGCTATGTTGCGTTAATATAGTTTTTGTGTCTCCCTGCTTCAAAGCTTTGTTTTCTGTAGCCAAATTAGTCCAGAAAGTTATGATTTGCTGGCCCAGGCCGGCAAAAATATCACTAAAAATTGGTTGGTGGAACTGAAACTGATTTAATTTGCAATGACAGTTCTAAATTTAAATTAAATTGTAAGAATGATAGGCATATTTTTTGTGCAAATTCCATTTTAAGCACTTTATGGCTTGGTAGGTAACATAGTAATACGTATATGTAAATGCGGTAGGTAAGTACCCTAATCAAGAATTGTAAGTTTCACTTACAAGTTTTCGTTTAGTGCGGTTATGACACTTGTACATGTTTACCGATGGTAAACTTACGGTTTATGGCAAAAAAACAGAGAGCTAATTGAAAGTATAGGAAATTGAAGTTTACCTACTTCCACACTCGATGCCAGGAATGCCAACAAATGGTTTCGCATGTAAATTAACGCAGTCAAAAAACACAACACTAAACGGATGAAGAGTAACGACACTATATGTTTTGTAATTATTATTATTTCTGCCATTGTTAACATTAAACTGTATACATTATTCCATAAATTATATATCTACAAGCAAGTATATTTCTCTGAAGATGACAGTTTCCGAAAAGGAGGTGTACGCATATGAAAACGGTCTTCTTGTCGATATCTATGCTCATATCTATGATGAAAATTTCCGACATCAGTTACTTCCGTGTAGTAAGACCATAATAATCAAACGACACTGCATACACCAAATTGTAGATTTGCACGAAGCAATCATCGGCCCTCTTGCTGCTCTCCTCGTAATCGACAGCCAACGAGAAGTAGATATCCAAACAAACTTGTTATCATTCTTATATGTAATGGAATTAATATGATAAATCAATTTGCAAATGAAAACATTGCAACCCAATTCTCAAAATAGGTGTAAGCCGTAAGCACTAGCTGAAATTGAAATAAATTTCAAGGTTATGTTTCCCATTGAAATCAACTTACTACTTATTAGTTTTAGCGCAGCTTCTTTTAAATGTTATGAACTTCTTAAGACTGCGCTAAGCGTTTTAGAAATTTGTAATAATAATTAAATTAACGTAAATGCTTTGTTTATTCATTTAATCACAATTAATGTGGAACTCGATGTGGAATAAACACTGGTAAATATCGGTTGTGAATTGACATGCTTGTGCTACCAACTGCCAACTGTCTGTGCTACCAACATAACATCGAAATATTGGAAATTTGAATGCAAGTATGACGGCTTATTATAGGAGGTAGAAATATAAATTTTAAAATGAACGTTGTTCCCTCAAATTTTTTACTTCGACACAAAAAATCTTGTGTATTTGGGTAAAATTCAAGTTTTTCAACAAATTGTAGCAACCTTCTCCTAATCTCTCTTTTAAAATGGGGTGATTAGTGCACCTTTTGTTTAAAACTAATTCCCTTAATATACAGTTAGTTCCTATAGCAAAAGATAACACTGCGTGCATGTCGAAAACTCAACTGCAAAAATATATGTAGTTGATAACCGCCGCTGCAAGCGACGCAATCGCTTGGAGGAAAACACTCAAAGTTACAAAAAAATTGACATAAATTGTAGTCTTTCATCAATTTAGAAAAGCCGGAAGCTGATTATAGCAAGGTAGTAGCGGCCGGACCGAGCGCCGATTTCCCTATTTTACTTCTTTCAAAAGGATATAGAGCTTTTGGCACGGTACTCAATTTACAGAAAATAGTCTTATCTCCAGATTGCAGTTGTATAGGTGCACTTTATGAGACTTTACAGATGTTTCAATTATCGATACGGGGTTTGAATAAAGCAGCATTTTAGATGCGGTAGGGCCCAAAGTAACGTGTTAACTTGAGTTCTCCCAAATCTCACCCACAGCGGCAATGTACCAAAAATATCCAAATAATCCACCTTTTGCAAAGTGAAATGAATAACAATACCTGGAACAAAGTGCAATACCGTCATTAACGAAAATGAAACCATTGCGCACGCAGGCCGTGCACTAAAGTCACGTTGGAAATCTACAGGGTAAAAGTAAAAATTAAATCTATAGCTCTCACCAGGAAAGATTGCCGGTCACAGAACACTTGATCCCGATCTACAATCTCTGTTCTTCGTAATGTGCCAGCGACTTCCGGAATAGTATCGCGTCAATGTTGAACGAAAAGACTTTTTGTTCAACATTAGCACGATCCTATTCCAGAAGTCGTTCGCATCTTAATAAAAACAAAGATTGTATATCGACACAAGGTGTGCTGTGGCCGGCAATCTTTCCTGGCGAGAGTTATATTATCAATGCAATTTGCAAACTATACACGTTTTAACTTTTAACTTTTCTGGAAAAATGTTGATAAAACGGTTACAAAAGTCTATTCAAACAAATAAACTCAAAAAGTTAAAAAATGAGCTGGACCCTTATTAGTTAAAATGACAGAATTATTTAATCGTCCTAGCATAACAAATATTTACCTTAAGAGATACCGTCGTACATTATTTAATCGTCCTAGCATAACAAATATTTACCTTAAGAGATACCGTCGTACATCTATCTAAGGGTTATGTACCATGGAAAGAAAATAACTTGACCAAAGTTTCAGGAGAAGAAGTGCCCCATGCGGTACGTTTGACCACTATCGTATTACTAACAAACAGAATAACTGTGACTTTAACAACACCCACTTTCTACTCGTAATTACTGTAATATAAATTAAACAGCATTATGCCGGTAAAATTAGTGTTATTTAGTGTTATGTAGCTCTCGTAATAAAAATGTAAATTTTTCTATTAAAGCAAAGCGTGTATCTGCTACAGGTTGAAAAAAATACCCGTTTGCTGTATTTTTACCGACAATTAATGTAATTTACAGTGTTTCATTATGAGCTCGTACATTTCGCTTACGAAGCTCCACCTTAATTGCAAGTTACCGATAATCCTAATTTCATTACATACACTGATACACAACTTTTAAATTACTTGTTTCTAAATGAATTTTTACTGGCTCGGGAATTTCATTTGAATATGCTTGGATTGGAATAAAAAAGAATCGCATATTCAGTGACCATTAGTTATCATTAAAATGTAGCTAACCTAAAGTTGCGCTCTATTACGTAAAGTATTTACTCGTTCGGTTACAGATTGTAGTTAATCTGTGCTTCGGTGGTTTACGACATGTCGGTACCTACAATCAAAATGTTTGTGTACTAATTTCGATTTTATAAAATAAATGGTTAGTATTGGTATTTTTTGCCGAGTTCAACACAACACAATCAATATGTATTACGTACTGCTTTTCCTGAGAACTATGGCAACTGAACAAATGATGTTCCGTTAAATTGCTATTCCTGCATGAATTTATAGTCAGAGTCGCGCGTCCCAATGATGAAAAGAAGCTGATATATTCTATGTCAAAGAGTACATTCTTAGTTATATAGCGATTGAATGCACTTATTGATTCGAAACAAAAACGACCCTAATTGTATGTCGTATTTACGCTTCCTTAAGTTTCAATTTCCTATTTTTTCTAGAATTAGATAAATCAGGTCAACCGAAAACCACAAGCGGATCAGTATTTTCATTTACTAGCGTTATATTTCCTAACAAGGAGTGAAAGCGATGAACATATTGTTATAAACAAAAAACGAAGAAAAAATGGGAAAATGTCGTGTTTTTTCACATTTGACTGCGAATATCTCGTTAACTATTGCTCTGAGGGAAAAAATGAATAGAAATGAACTTATTTAGAATAAAATTTTCTATAAGTAGTGCAGCGGAGAGCCGGCGCTAACTCGCTTATTTGAGGTAGTTTTTTTTTTCGGAGTAGAAAGAATTGGGACCCACACCATTTTGTTCAGAAATGTTTGAACCTTCAGAATCTCGCTTTACGACATTTTCCCGTGGTCCTGACAAAAGTTATAGGCCGCTAAAGTTGAAATTTACTCATTTTCACGCGCGCGACTAGACCACCGAAAGTATTTATTTTCTCAGCAACTAAGCGATATACATCAATAATTCCTTTTGTAAAATGAAAGTACATTTATAGCAGAATCTAAAGCATTCAATTTACCTACCTTGTTATGCACAGTTTTTAGAAAAATGACCGTCAACTTCCAAAATTCGTGTAGCAGATGAAAAGTGCGCACTTTGAACTCTCATAACTTTTTATTTCACGATATCGATTTCCAATATTTATAGCTCATTCGATGCTCCAAAGCATTGTGATTATTTTATTTTCTATAACATTACCGTGAATTTTTCATAATAAAAAAGTTACGGTCATTTAAGTAAAAACCTACCGACCTCGCCGAGTCGGGAGTCGCGAGTGAGACGGAGAGGGAAGGATAGTCAGCAGCGTTCGCTAAACAAGGAGCGATGCGTAAGAGATTCTACTTTACTAAGAAATTTCTCTCCGAATACCAAAACTAGATATTTAGGCCGTTTAGGCGTTTACAAATGCATTCCGCCGAGTTGCATTGTAAAATCTCAAACAATTCATTAACTCCATGTATCTCAGTTCTTTGGTGAAATATATAGGTACAAATAGGTACCTTTCCCTGTAAATTTTGGGGGTTACTCCACATTAGGTATCTCTTGTGCTGTGCTTATATTGCAAGATCAGCAGTAACAACGGTATGATTTTGTCCCAAAGATTCAGGCTTGTTTTTTGATTTCACTAGACGATGGTTAGGATGGTATTGTAGCTCGCTGGTGGAGAATTCAAAAACGGCATAGGTATATTATATTGAATGGTAGATACCGGAACTTACTTAGGAGGATTATCAGCAGGTACTTAGGCTGTTAAAGTCAGTTATCTGGTCGTTATCTAGTGATAGGTAAACCTGGTGGTCAATCATTTCTAGACATGCCGTCTGCATGATCTCGAATTTAAACTTAACTTAAATAATTTAAATATGTAGTAGTCATCTCAATAGTTTCAAAACTTTTATGAGTTTATTTTTTCCCCCCGGTTCTTTTGAAATGTGTTAAATTCAACTTTCAACTTTTAATGTAATAATTCAACCCTCCAGTTGGTTGTCTTAACTTAACAAGGCTTGATAATAATTCGTTTTGAAACTTAGGACAACCTTTCCGGTTTAACCACCCTTCAGGTTTTTTCACTTGGCTTCGGCCAGTTAATAATTAAAAAACAACATGTTCGTCTTATTCGTCTTCAACGTTTGTAACTTACCGTTTTCCTGTTAAATTTCACATCGCCTGATGAGGGCAGTACGCCGAAGCTATAGTCGCTTTTATTTTTAAAAACTTCAACGAATAAAAACTATATGGGGAAGGTTTAGAGAGTTTTGATCACACAATATATTTCAACCCCCATTTCGAGGAACGATGGATCCAAACACCAAAAAAAAAATCCATGTATTCGTTTAGGAGCCACCCTCAAAAAAGTGGTAAAGTTTCTTTTTTTCTCAGCAACAGTTACAGAGACTGGTGGTAAGTCTTTGAATAGGTTTTGCTGTATGCCCTTTCCGGTTTTGCAAATAATTTTTCAAAATTCCTACCGCAAAAGGACACACCCCTCAATAGGGGTGCGAAAAAATGTTGATTTCGACGAAATTTGGTATCTGGTGGTTTTTGAATCTGAAATTAGTTTTTGAAAATTCGAAAAAAATAATTCCACTGCAATTCTTGGCCGGACAACGAAAATTGACAAAATTCCACGAAGTTTGTTGTCTAGGTACATACTTACGGAACAAAATTATTGAACAGTTTTTCTTAAGGTCATTTTTCAAACAAAAGTTACACTCATTTGCAAATTGGTCTTTCGGGTCAGAAAATGTTCTCCGACAGTGGCATAACAAGTACAGTAAACGTCAATATTACATGTTCTGCTAAGGGTGTCTACCTACATTTCACAAAAATTTGTCAAATAAAAAATGATATTTTATCACAGCGAGCAACTTCGACATCAATGAGGAAACAGTCACAGAATAAGAATAAGTAGGCCATATTCTGTGGAAACAGACGAAAAAAATTCAACGCACAGTCTTTTTTCAAAAGCGAGATACATCGACAGAAGAAATCCAAATTCCTCGTTTACCTATCACTAGATAACGACCAGATAACTGACTTTAACAGCCTAAGTACCTGCTGATAATCCTCCTAAGTAAGTTCTGGTATCTACCATTCAATATAATATACCTATGCCGTTTTTGAATTCTCCACCAGCGAGCTAGGTTCCTAACCATCGAACTTGCCTTACATGGAAAAAATTTAAAAAGAAATTGTACGATTATCTAGTCAATGGGTGTTTCTACAACATACAAGAATTTTTTATATCTTCCAATATTTAATTGTTTGTTTGTTTAACTGTTCGTTTGTTTAATTAATGTTATATTGACTTGTTCCATACAAATGTTATTTGTCGAAGGAATTAAATAAAAATGAATGAATGAATGAATGAATCGTCTAGTGAAATCAAAAAACAAGCCTGAATCTTTGGGACAAAATCATACCGTTGTTACTGCTGATCTTGCAATATACAGCACAGCACAAGAGATACCTGATGTGGAGTAACCCCCAAAATTTACAGGAAAGGTACCTATTTGTACCTATATATTTCACCAAAGAACTGAGATACATGGAGTTAATGAATTGTTTGAGATTTTACAATGCAACTCGGCGGAATGCATTTGTAAACTAAACGGCCTAAATAGCTAGTTTTGGTATTCGGAGAGAAATTTCTTAGTAAAGTAAAATCTCTTACGCATCGCTCCTTGTTTAGCGAACGCTGCTGACTATCCTTCCCTCTCCGTCTCACTCGCGATTACCGACTCGGCGAGGTCGGTAGGTTTTTACTTAAATGACCGTAACTTTTTTATTATGAAAAATTCACGGTAATGTTATAGAAAATAAAATAATCACAATGCTTTGGAGCATCGAATGAGCTATAAATATTGGAAATCGATATCGTGAAATAAAAAGTTATGAAGTTCAAAGTGCGCACTTTTCATCTGCTACACGAATTTTGGAAGTTGACGGTCATTTTTCTAAAAACTGTGCATAACAAGGTAGGTAAATTGAATGCTTTAGATTCTGCTATAAATGTACTTTCATTTTACAAAAGGAATTATTGATGTATATCGCTTAGTTGCTGAGAAAATAAATACTTTCGGTGGTCTAGTCGCGCGCGCGAAAATGAGTAAAGTTCAACTTTAGCGGCCTATAACTTTTGTCAGGACCACGGGAAAATGTCGTAAAGCGAGATTCTGAAGGTTCAAACATTTCTGAACAAAATGGTGTGAATCCCAATTCTTTCTACTCCGAAAAAATTTTTTGAACGATTTCGCGGCTCTCTCCGCTGCACTAAAGATACAGTTGACCCGGAACGCTCATTTTCAACTGTTATTGTTTCATCCGATCTTTTTGAAAATCCGTATTTAGTAACTACTTTTGATAACAAAACAAT
Source organism: Photinus pyralis (assembly GCF_008802855.1). NCBI lineage: Eukaryota > Metazoa > Arthropoda > Insecta > Coleoptera > Lampyridae > Photinus > Photinus pyralis. The sequence continues at coordinate 18,188,731 of NW_022170403.1, forward strand.
ATGACAAACCAGATCACCGTAGGTTTCATACTCATTGATTAATTAAATAAACAAGTAGAAAAAGAGATGCTTTGTCTTTCAAACTGGGGGAGCACAAGAGTGTTCTCAATTTTTTTATACATAGTGGAACCCTAAAACAATCTTTTCCAATAATTGTCCCGATGATTCCTGCAAATCGACGGACTGCAATTTTTTTTCAAAATCCGAAGAATTTTCTTAGTTAACAAATGGAATAACTCCCGAAATATAACAAGAAATATAACTCTATAATAGGCGAATGTAAAGCTCTCGGAAAGCCGTACATAAAAAAAATACTTCCAAATCCGATTAATAGTTCACGAGATATCAGCTTTTGACTTTGAAGCCAGTTTTCGAAACAACAACAAATGATTTTGCAAATCGGGTCGCACCGATCGATTCTTTACAGCGTGAACTTTTTTCATGCTTCTATTTCACAAAAAGGAATGAACTTTCTCATTCACTTTTCATTTGCGTAACGTAAATAGGATAAGCTTTGTAGTCCATCTCATGTTATTGCAATTGTTTAATGCACACATTTTAATGAGCATGAACCAGTAGCAGAAGGTCAAATAGGAAGCGCTATCGGCAGACCATGCAAACTGTTGAGATTTGGCGAACTAGTTTTCTTGGGGCGACTTATATTAACGTGAATTATTTTACAAAAGAAAGTCGATCTACCGTGTAATTACGTGCAGCCACTTGAATTGTTGAAATTGGTGCGTGATAAAATATATACGGTAATGAGATAATAACTATTGAACGTATTTTTAATTACGTAATTCGTTGTTCGTGGCCAAAAACAATTATACGTACCTAATTAGAAACGAGGTAACTGATGAATTATAAGCTAGATGCAGTTGATGGAAATACTACGTGTCAATTAGCAGTCTTTTAGCAATTCCATTAATTTCACATACGAGTATTTAGTGGATTATTAATGGCCAAAGGTATACAATAACTTATTATACAAATAATACCGAAAATCTGCATAACATATTTCAACAACTTTAGAATATGATATCAAAGATTAAGAAAATCGGATCTCAAAGCCTTCCCCATACATTTATTGTTCAACAACTGCAACAATAAATGTATGGGGAAGGCTTTGAGATCCGATTTTCTTAATCTTTGATATCACTCGACCCCATTTAGAGGAACGATGGATCATGTTCAAAAATTTAAAATATGATGAAGAAAATTCGCATTACACTTCAGAAAACTGATAGATTCACAAATAAATCATTGCGTATTAAGCTCCCCCTGCAACTGAACATGTAAATAGTCGTTTAAGGTTGGTAAAACCAAAAACAAATACAGTTACAATGGTTTAATTCAGATTCAAGATAGACAAAGTTATTAAAATGTTGAAGTGGTAATCATTTAAAGATATAAGAATTAACTAAAATAAAAATAAAGAACGTTGATAAAAGGAAAAATCAAGGATACAATAAACACAAATTCCGCATAAATACAGTAAGACCAATTCCCAAAGCAATTCAATAATTATTATAGTTTTATCTGGAGAGCCGTTGACATGTTTATATAGTTTGATGTCAGCTGTTATCATGTTAAAAACCGTGTATATCTTAAAACTGTTTTTCCAGTTTTTGGCGATTTTCTCGAATTTTTGCTATAGGAATAATATTTTTTTATTTTTGTTTATTAAAATATGTCTTCCCGAAAATTTTGCTACCCCGCGCACCTCTGTAGGATGAAAAAAAATATTTTCATCCCCTTGAAAAGGAGGTGGTTTTTTTCAGAAATCGTGAGATCTTGGAAACGGTTCAACTTTATGGGCCCAAAAATTATCTTCTTTTTTATCATAAAACAAGCTATGTTTCCTCCAAATTTCAAACCCCTACGACATTTTTTCGTAAAAATAGGGATAAAAACGAAAAAAACAGTTTTTCCGGTTTTTCCAGGAAAATTGGAGGTTATGTGAAAATAGTGCAGATACAAAAGTTGATCATTTTTTAATCTCTATAACTTTTACATTTAACATTTTCGTCTAAAATTAATAGTTTTGCCACAATTTGCTAAACACCACTTTCCACCCCTTTCAACCCCCGGAATTTCACCCGCGGAAAAATTCTGTTTTAAATAATTTTTCCCCATTTTTTATTCATTTCACCTACCTGAAAAATCCGGTTTCGCTCGGTAACTAATTTTTTTTGTAACAAAATACGATATAGCTTGGACTATCTTTCCGGCTTCTAACTTTGAGGCTTTATATCCCTGAATTGTAGGTGTGGCCGGTTTCTGGTGTGAAGCACAATAAAGCACTAAGAACTTTGGCTTTGGCTAACTTCCTGGACCTAGGGTGCAGTACGATTCAATTTCACTTTTTTTCAAATGCGGTACGTCAATATGACAATAAATAAGTCAATCGCGACTGAAAAATAAGCACTCCGTGAAAGCACGTTGTGGGGGAAGGTGGCAGTTAGAAAAAAAAAACAATATTAATCGCGACTGAACGTTTCCGCTAAATACAGGTAAATTTGGTGTAGTAATTGATGAGAATTTTTAAATCATTGTCTTTCGAACGTTGAGCATAGCCATTGCAAAGGGGCGCTTGAGAACCCATTTACATATTTATCTACAGTGTCATTTATTAAAACGTAAACATAGGAATTTTGTGTATTGTTTTTTCCTATGTCTACTTTTAAATGACAAAATCTTCTGAAGGGCGCCTAATTGTATGCAACCAAAATAACTTCTTACAACAAATAAAGATCTGGCTGTCACATTAATTAATTTTAATATTGTTGCTTTGGCTTCTATATTTTTATTTACGTTCGTGTGCGATGTATTCAACTGAAGATAAAGTTGATATTGCCAATTTGTATTATAGTGCCGGTAAAAGTTTAAAGAGCGTAAGAGATTTATTTTCCGTTAAGCCAAACCAACAATACTCAAACAAATTAATACGACAGCCAGATGTTTATTTGTTTTAAAAAGTTATTTTGGATAATGGATGTATAAAATTGGGCGCTATTCCGAAGAAGTTTTGTCATTTAAAAGTAGACATAGGGAAAACAATGCACATAAATCCCTATGTCTACTTCTTAATAAATAGCCCTGTATATTCACATTCCATTGAGCTAGGATAGTTTAAGAAATATAAATGATTTTTGAAGAATCTTCAAGAATTTATTATGAGGCGGAAGCCACAAGCTTCAGGAAACATTAATTAAAAAAGTCCTGTCAATTCTCATTTCTTGTTATAAGGTATAAGCGAATTGAACTTCAACAAGGAAAATTTCGTTGAAGAGAAATTTTTTTAATAAACGGCAGTAATTCGAGTAAATGAATCCATTAAGCTTTAGGGCATCCTGTACCTATTGATATTATTTAAGAAACTAGGATGTTTTTTTATTTAATTCCTGATTAAATTTTGATATACCTTAATCAGTCCACGTAAATGGCTTTAATTTAGTAATGTTGAGTTGTATTTTCTTCTGAGGAAATGCAAGTGTATCTTTAGATTCTTCATGGTTGTTTGAGTAAGGGTAGTTGAGAAACTACGTGGCCACGATTTCCAATTTTTGACTAAACTTAAGGGTAAGAAAATCAAGTGAATAGAAAGCGTGAAGTTATTGTAGATTTAAATTCGTTTCTTTGTTAATATATATAATTCTTAATTTTTTACAACGTTGGAGTACTTATTGTCTACTATCGAAGAAATCAAATTAAAAAGTATTAAGATTATTACTTAAAAAAAAACAAAACCTGTTCATGTAGAGCTAGCTCTTTATTGCAGGAAGAGTGATATTGCAATCACTGTTGATCGGTTTAAAATGATAATAAACCATCGACGTTTGGAAAAAAAACAAATGGTATACGTGGCAGATTAGGATGTGATAAGCAGAATAATAACCTATTTTCAAGGTGCATGTCTCGGTGCATGTATTCCGAATGGAGGTATGAACCTTGCTTGCATATTTTATCACATAATTTATCGTCCTTAGGCTTTAAAACTGCGACAATGCTGTGGTTACAAAGCTTCACATTGCAACAGATTTATATAATATCGTAACGTAATACATATTCCAACTCAAATGATAAACGCTCAGTGGCAGAACATTATTTCCATAATGTGATAAGATGTCAAGGCACTATCTAGAAATTTTCTGTATGCTTGTCAGAAAATATATTTAAAATCTAGAGGATTGCCCATCATATTTATGTTTGAAAAGTGTCTACTTTATAATATAACGCAGAATAAGAGTTGATATATGTCTAAATATTATTGGAAGGTTTCTCCATACAAAAACTTTAAAAGATTCCTACCTATAAATACCTAAGTACAAAAACATGTTTACTGATACTCAGGTGCAAAGGGAAATTAATTGTTCGTCTCGAAAACAATAATGCGCACTAGAAATCCGTAAATCCATGATCAAATGACTAACGTTTTACTATTTATTACATGATTTAGACTCCTCTACACAATGTTTAATGCTCATAATTCACTTCGTATTGGGAAACTTCCTGACTATTTGAAGTCTACTTGACATACTACAAATATACTGCAAATTTCCCAACCCTTGATAGTTACAGCTAGTAATCCAGACACAGAATAAAAAATCGATAACAGGAACTAAACCGAAAATTGTATTTAATCATACTATGCTATGCTTGGATTATTGAAATAAAGTGTCCTTGGTAAAGCTAACAGGTACTGGTCTTGTAAATTTTATTAAATAATTCCTTTCTAAAGCAAATTGCTATCCCTCAGGCCAAAAAGTATCTTATGCTAATATTTACGAAGTTGTCGGCAGGCAGATTAATTGCGTAGTCATAAATTACCCACCTTTCAAAATAAACCTCTCACCACGATATTTTCATAACCCCCCTGCAAATATTTTCAAGATGAGATACTTCAACTCCTTGGGGGAGTCAGGCTCAGGCGGAAACTTAGAATTACTAAACCGTCAATTCTCCTTTTTTACCGGTCGCAATTCGCAGCAAAACCACTCGCTGTGGAGCATTTCGGTTGATCTCTACTACTTAAATGAATGCCCTTTCAACTGCTTTTAATCACTTCAATTAATTTCTTTGATGTGTTACTATTTCCAAATAATTTAGTTGCATTTTAAGTGGACAGATTCATTAAACCACACGTTTGTATAATACATTTTCCACCATGAGCAAATTAGATAAACAAATGTGTATTTGACTTCATTTCCAACTTGTTGTAATTCAACTTTAAGTTAAAGAGGGTTGCAAGTTCCAACCTATTTTTCGTAACATTCTGTAATAAATACATTACGGTGCTGAGTGCACTAAACACTTGCTTACCAAATGGCTAGTGTTCACATTTTATCCTAAAAGATGCATAAGTGGTAGAGATACATTCCCGAATTACATTATTTACAAACTTACTGGATTGTACGCTTGTAGTCTCTCAATTTACTGCAGTTTGAGAGACACGACTCCGGGAGGACCGTGCTTATTACATAGTGAACATTTTTAACAATCCAGTGCATATAATGGTTGTTATAAAACCATATCATTAATTTTGAATATTGAATTATTAATATAGGAGCGACTTCGTGGGGGGTATAGTTATCATGTGTCTGTAACTGTAGCTTTTAGATTGAATCCTTATTCGAAATTTCGTTGCTCATCGCGTATTATAGAAATGCGTGAGGAGAGTCAAATTTAGAGGATTGATTTTTGTTGGAAATTGGTTTCGTGTCTCTCTGTAGAGATAAATGCTCATTGTTCTTACCTATTGTTTGTAAAGGGCAACGGCAACAATTCCGCACGTTAGCTTCCTGAAATTACGCCATATGGTGGTTGTGCGACGGCATGTGCTTTACTTAAAGTAATGACAATTTTTTTAATAATAATAATTTATTGTCCAGACAGACTATCAACGTATCGCACACCAAGTTATAATTATGACACATTCGATAAATTGGCGAATTTTGTAAGAGATTTGTTCTGCAATAGGGTAATTTAAAAGTTAGGAAATGCCTGGAGGAAGAACGAGGTACAGAGAAATGTAAATAATTGTGTTATGTGACACAATCAATTTCATTCCATAATAATTTGTACAAGAACGACACCCTTAGTCTTTTACGTCTGCTACTTAAGGGTAAAAGATTGAATCTTTCTAGCAGTAGATTTCGTCCATCCATAACATCGAAATGCTAGGTATTTTAAAAGACTTGCATACGTTCTAGGTACTTATACGTCGTGTTTTGTAAATACTGGATTCTATACTAGTACTTACGCCATATTCAAGCTTGCTTCGTACAAATGAAGAAAAAAGTAGTATAATAGTTGACAAATTTGCAAAATCTGAACCAATGCGTATAATAAAACCTAAGGTTATAAAAGATTGCCTAATAATTGTATCAATGTGTAATCTAAATGTTAGCATGTTATCGAACAGAACCCCTACATCTTTTGTTTGAGTGTCTTTTTAATGGTGTATTTTGAATTTGATAATTGTATCGGATTAATTCACGCTTCCGTGAAAAAGTTACCTACCCTTGCATTTATCAATGTTCAGGTACAACCTGTTTGCGTTACACCAATTATAAACACTTTCCAAATCGCTTTGAAGGCTCTCGCAATCCTCGTGCCTTGTGACCCTAGTGAAAATTTTTAAGTCATCCGCAAACAATAATCTTTGAGATGAAATAACGGAAGGTAGATTGCTAATCAATATTGAAAAAAGAAAGGGACAAAGAGTTGACCCTTGCGGCATTCCAGATGTAGGAATAAATGATTGTGAGTCATTCCCGTTATAGGAAACAAATTGACATCGGTTAGTTAGATATGATTTCATTAAATGAACAATAGAACAACTGAAACCATACCTCCTTTATTCATGTAGTACTAATGTTCTCACGTAATTGTGTAATTGATTACAGTTCGTTAAAAAACCACACAAATGGTTTATAAAAAATTAATGAACAACCAGAAAACAAAGAATAAAGGAGTTATATTACCTGGTCTTTAACTTTCAATCTCTTCTTAATATTATCCATTATTAAGATGAATGATCTTCAGCCTTATTTCCTGAATAAAGAACGTAACTGATTTTTTTCAAAATTTGGAGTTACATATGACATTCAGTGGCGGATTTACATATAGGCACACTAGGCACGTGCCTAGAGGCGGCAGCTTTAGGGGGCGGCATTTGGTTGCAGTATATTTATTTTAGATAATATTTTAAGTTTTAAAATAAGTCCCCTAACAAGTTACAAATGAAAAAAAAAATTAATTAAAATTATGAAATAAATGATTGGAATTGGTAGTAAGTTTAAACAAACTTAACTGTAAGAACGATAATCGAGAATGTAAGTTATGACGTGTGTGAAATCGTAATCTTAGGTATACTGTACTTCTTAAAATTGATTGAAATTTAAAGATTATTATTGGAGGGGCGCATATGTTTCGGTGTGCCTAGGGGCGCATATGCTTCGGTGTGCCTAGGGGCGCAAAAAATTTAAATCCGCCACTGATGACATTTTGGAAATAGCGTATTTATTACAACAATACTATCATGACCACTAATACCACTAATATACGTGTACTTATTAATTTGTTAAGATAAATGGAAATGTTAAAGACAAACTTCAAACTTGATTTTCCTCGGGATTTTCTCAATACTCATATTTTGTTAGTTACCAACACCTTCATGCATTGGGCCCTACAATTATCATGAGAAGGCCGCAATTAGCAGCTTCCCCTGATAGGCAAACTTTCAGTAATATTTTTAGCACATCTTTGAAAAAAATACGATATTATATTAGTTATGGCTGGCTGTCTGGCTGAGATTTCAGCAATTACAATAGTTAGAGACAAATTTTCACTAAAAGCTTTCTGATGTAGTGTAGATGTGCAGGCTCTAGTCTATTTTGAGTTAGATTACTCATGAGATAGATAATTTTAAACTTCGCTAATAAAATACTGATCGGTATCACCAAAAATGCTCTTTCATCAAGCATATGCTGATTTACAACTTGTTTTGATTTACAACGGACATGAAACTGTCCATAAATGCTTTATACTTTGTAAAGGTACCACAACAGTAAAGAGATTCGCGGCAATGAATGCTGAAAAGTAAATTGTTCGAAAGAACCGATTAGGTATATTAGGTTTGACCTCCGTATTGATTGGATTTTCCGGCTCAACAAAACAGTGCATAGAAAACGTCTTCAAATGCGCGAACTGCGCAACTCCAACTTTTTTATTTATGGAGATATTTCTTTGAAATTTTAATCATAATGCCTCTAGTAAAGAAAAACATAGCGCACATTGCTATGGCCTTTTGGGAAGTACTGATCAATTCATGCAAAATGCGCTGAAGTTACTCGCCTTAGGGCGAAAACCTTTTTACTTGTTCTATTTTAGTTTGTGACATTTTGCATAAAACTGCAGAAAAAAATAATCGAATGCAACAATACCTTTATAGAAAAAAGTATTAGGAATAAAAGGAATAATTGGGACTTACAGTTTTGAGTATCACGCTTCGTTGCATATGTAGTTTATGACCTGTGATCATGAGGCTTGATTACATATTTGTGTTTTGTTTGATGAGTTATGGCATCTGGCATATCCGGTAGGCTGCCTTGGATCAGTTCGAAGGACCAACAGTGAAAATGCAAGGTCAAAATTTAAAAATGAAAATAAAGATTTTAATATACTTTATTGAAAGTTGTATACTTAAACATTGTCGTATTCGCTGTTCGTTCGGAAAACGGGTTTCTAATCGCAACCTGCGCGTAGCATAACTTAATAACTGCGGCGGTGAAAATACAAAATTTTCACTAACCGGTAGCTCAATTTTTAGCGCATTTCCACAAAAATAAAAAAAAAATGCGCTATTGTGGCCACTTTGTCCGTCCGTCCGTCCGTCCGTCCGTCTGTCCGCTAACTTTGCGACGCTACTAGTTTTTTATCTTAAGAGCTATTGTTCTACTTTTTTCGCTATTTGGTTCGTTATGGTGTCGAGTCTTGTACCAAGGAAGGAATTTTTTAGCGCATTTTTGCAAAATTTTTTTTTGTAAAAAGTAGCTTTTAATCTCACTTTGGCTGGCTGGCTGGCTGGCTGGCTGGCTGGCTGGCTGGCTGGTCGGCTGGCTGGCTGGCTGGCTGGCAGTAAATGCGCGCCCGTAGAAAAACGCTTGTAAAAAGACAAGGAGTGTACATGTAACTATCGGGGCCGTGTAATTAAGAACGTTAGGGATGGGGCTACAAGATTTGGAGTCGACGACATCTGGACCCCATCCCCGAGCGTATTATACTAACCTGGAGATTTTTCAGTTTTTATCTATCTTCTTCTACAGTTTTTCTCCGATTGTTTTCAAATTGGTGTCGTCGGGAAGATCTTGTCAACGCGCACAACTCCTGCGTTGCGGAATTTTGTTTTTTTTCCTAGGGGCGAAATAAACCACCTTTTGCGCGGTGCGCTTCGAGGGGTAGTCGACTTTGGGCGCCCAAAAGTTTCTTACAGCGCGAATCGCGGTCTCTCTTTCTCGTGTCACTAATAGAAGGTCGAGCTATGTGAGTACCCAAAAGTTGAATACGATTTTATGCCGGGATTTTAGCGAAATCTACCAAAATGTGAATTACGAATGAACGGGACGTCGGAACTGTGTATAGACAAAGGGAATGTGGTAACCCCCGACGAGATCTTACTGATGGTGGAGTCGAAACTTCAAATCCGAATTGTTGCGGGTGATCAGAAGTGGGTGTCGACAAAGGGAATATGGTAACCCCCAAAGGATTTTACTGATGGTGGAGTCAAAACTTCAAACGCGAATTGCGAGTGCACGGTAAGTAAGAAAATGGTACCGACAAAGTGAACGTGGTAGCTTTCGGCAAGATCTTATTGATGGTGGCGTCAATATTGGCTAATAAAACACTGATCTGCCACACAAAAATGCGCTGAAGTCCCTTCGATCTCACACGAGGACTTTGATCATTTTTCTGTACCGCTTACAAAAAAAGTTATTGTAAAAAAAACAAAAAACCGTTTTTTACTTGTTCCATAATTTTACACTTTTTCCGTTTATTAACGATCCTAGAGATCGTTTATAATTTTGCATTGCTATCTGTCGCCTGCCGGTTGGTCTCTCCGTCTGTTCCTTTGTCTGTCTGTCCATCTATCTGTCCGTGTGAACGATAACTTTGTTTAGAAATGTTCGATCGTTTTTACATCTCCGTTAGTTATGAACTGAATTGCATGAAATTCAATATGGGCATAGCTTTAACCATATAATACGCAATGCCAAAAGTTGAATCGAATCGATTCAAAATGCACAGTGCCCTTTTCGCATCTCGACCATTTATAAACCGAATTGCAAACTTTTTACTTATAAAAGTATTTGAATGAAATTTGATACATAGGCACTTGGAATAAAGGAAAATCAAACGCCAATTTCAAATTTTGGTTTTGCGCATGCGCAGTGCCAACTTTTTTATTTATGGAAGAATTTAAACGAAATTTGATACATAGGCACTTGGGATAAAGGAAAATCAAACGCCAATTTCAAAATTTGGGTTTGCGCATGCGCAGTGCCAACTTTTTTATTTATGGAAGAATTTAAACGAAATTTGATACATAGGCACTTGGGATAAAGGAAAATCAAACGCCAATTTTAAAATTTGGTTTTGCGCATGCGCAGTGCCAACTTTTTTATTTATGGAAGAATTTAAACGAAATTTGATACATAGGCACTTGGGATAAAGGAAAATCAAATGCCAATTTCAAAATTTGGTTTTGCGCATGCGCAGTGCCAACTTTTTTATTTATGGAAGAATTTAAACGAAATTTGATACATAGGCACTTGGAATAAAGGAGAATCTAGCGCCAGTTTCAAAATTTTATTTTGCGCATGCGCAGTGCCAACTTTTTTATCTATGGAACTATTTAAGTGAAATTTGATACTTAGGCGCTTGGAACAAAGGAAAATCTAAAATTAGTTTTAAAAATTAGGTTTGCGCATGCGCAGTTCCAACTTTCTTATTTAGAAAAGCATTGACATGAAATTCTTCTCATAAACTGAAATAGAAGTAGCACGTCAACAATGGATTGCCCATGTGCAACGCTATCTTTCATATTTGTGGCCGGATTTTTACGATTTTAACAGAAGTTGCATCTTACAAATGGGAAATGAATGCAAGTGGAAATGCGCTTTGTGTAAATCGTTTACGATTACTTTTTAACTTGTTTTAAGTGCAGGAGTCCTGTTAATTAGTATCTACGATAGATAATTTGTTAGACTTCATTCGGTTTATTGACACATGGCGAATTAACTTCATGGGAGAACTATTGGAATAAATTAAATAGACTACTTAAAAGGTGCATTTTTTTCAGAAACTTTGAAACTCTTGAGTCTGAATTTCACGCAAGTGGTATCTGCATTTAGGTATTAAAAAATGAAAGTGTACAGGTGGGACATCGACAGAGAAGTAACGGTTTGGTTTTCTGACTTCTGTTCCAACTCGCTATGCTCATATATCAACAACAAAGAGAAGTTTATTGGATAAGTCTATGGATATTCTTTATGTAGTGGCAATAATGGCATTTTTCCGTTATTCTTCCGAGTGGTGACATTGACAAATCTACCATATTCTGCATCATGGATAATAATCTAATTTACGGACTTGCACTATCGTAAATCAGTCAGAGTAGTTAATTGAAGCCTTCGGAGCACCTGATGCATTTTAATTAAACTTCGATATCTGCAGTTCCGTTGAATTGAATCCGATTGAGCAAACCGTCACCTATAAAACCCGTGTCTGAAATCCGAGACATGGAAATACTGCCTGTCTGACATTACAAGGGATAGTCACTAGTCGTTACACGCACTGCGGTTGTTATTTTTATGGCATTTCTATCCGTTTTACTTTCGAAGTTTTCACTAAATGCTATGCGTAGGTAGATAGGTAGGTGTCTGGACTACGGCTATATGAATGATCAAACACGTTTAAGTATACAACTTTCCTAATTCCCATAATTAGTAATGTTTCAATTTGTCTGTGAAGTTAGCTCATCGCTTTCGAAAATTAATCAGCTAATTATACCAAAAGCTGTTCTACAGCGCTACGTGCCTTTTAATGAAAGTTTTGCTTCTTTACAAAATAATTACTCTCGCTAATACACTTTTGTCGCTAGTTCAGTTGAATCCACGAGAAATACACTGCTATTTTTCCAAATAAATAATTAGCACGTGGGTGTATTGCTAAGCTTTTCCCATATGTCATGAACCACCTTTCAATTTGATATTTATTCTACGACGCCAAATTTGTATCAAAAGCTTCACTCTCAATAAACCGAAAATGCCGTACTGTCGACGGGAAGGTCTCAAGTCTGTAATGTTCAAGAACTATTGAAGATGGAAATTTATTTTATGCTATGGTTTCACTTTACAACTTAATTATTTCGTTCGTTATCAACAGAAGGTAGTGTAACGTCCCTTTGTTTCGTTGAATGTACTTTTGGTTTGGGTGACTGACTGAATGCACTCTTAGTGTGCCAGGAGTAATTGGTACCATTGCTATTAAGAAAATATGACTTTTGCTTTTGTCGTTGAAAGATTTTTTGGGAAAGATGTTGATATCTGAAGTGGAAAATGTCCAGAGACATCACGCTAAAATTGTTTAAATTATTGGTCAGATCATAGATCAATTTCATTTGAAATTAAAGCCAAGGGAGCCGTTTAATAGGGTTATCGCAACCCCAAGGTAACGGATATTCCCCTTTACAAACATCTTCTTGGAGAAAATCTTGGAGAGCATCCCTTCGGGGGACGCCTATCGGGTCCTACTGAGAAATCGAAAATTGTATGAGACTGAAAATAATTTTGCTGAAAGGAGTCATTGAATAACGAATAACCCCCTACGCACAAATTTTAAGAAATCTCTTCGCATTCGTTTCCCACATAATAATCGGCTCGGATTGTCTTGGACATCCTGTACAGTTGTGCAGGAAATCTGTAATATATGGTTATTCACTGCTACTGAAGCGTTTGGCGCTTGCACTTTAATTACATTGGAAATACTCTTTGATTGGAATGAATTACGGTTAACGGGGAGGAAATGGAGAATTGGAATCGCAGATAGCATTAACTGTACGTAACTGCATGAAGTCGCCGGTGTTTAAGATATTTTACGTCTCCTCTAAATATGCAGTACAGAGTGAAACAGGAAACTTCTCAGTCAGGTTCCGTGTAAAGGATGTACATATAGGGTCTTTTTTAAAGATGGGCCATACAAAGTACATACCTAGCATAACACAATGTAAAGGCGTTGAGTAAAGCACCGATTGTAATCTTATACCTACGTTTATATCTGATTTGAATAAATTTGTTGATTTAGAAACAATTTCTACAGTAGGTACTGTGGTAGATGATTCGCGAGGCAGGTATGTCTGAAACAATTGATGCAATGTAAAATTCCCTATGGCCCATTTTAAATAACTCAACGCCTTTACATTGTCGTATGGTCCATTTTAAAAAGAAACACCCTGTATACAATTTGTAATTGGTAATGGTAATGGTAAACCCAAAGAGTAACACGACCCTGAAATAAATTCATTTTACTAGCGCTATTTATAAGTCCCTTGTTGAATACTTTGTATTATAATGTGATATTTGGGTCAATACGTACCTAATTATGGTATATAAGGACTAATTTATGATAATAAACGTCATTTACAAAACTTCAAATTAAGACCCGCTTAAGGATTGGAGAACCCTTAAGAACTCACGGAATTTAGATTTATTATAGGGTGTCCTTGTCAGTTCGTATAATAGTTGTGGTTTAGCACGAAAGCGCTTTAATAGTTCGAAAATGTGTGTCGGTTTATGATTTTAACATTTGTTTTCCTGGTTAGCTTCCTAACTCGAGCTAGTTAGGTAGCTATTGCGATCACCGTTTTTTGGGTACGTTAAAATTTCATTAAATGACGACGTTAAATCATTTTAAGCAACTTTGAAAGAATAAAATGTTTTCCTTCTGTATGTACGTGCATACGTTGCCAATTTTCCGAGGTTACGGCTAGATGGATACGGTTCAAATTTTGGATATGTATATTAGAAATGCTGGAGCGCCGCAACGGCATTTTTTTTCAAAAAGTAACGCAATTTTTTGATTACATTATTCGAAACACTTTTTTTCCTGTGTACAACCTACAAAAATTATGGTACGTTTTATTACAAAAAAAAAACTGAGAAAAAACTGTCAAAGATAAAAAACTAAATTTTTTTTCGGCATAACTAAATTAATTATAATTAGGAATTACCTCGGGAATTACAATTATTAATTATACCTTGTGATATTAAAATAAAATCTAAAATCAATAGACAATCATGAGCAAAAATTAAAAAAAAAAGGTACAACGGCACGGTCACTACAAGTACAAAACACGCTCGACGTTGGTTCACTTCGGTGATTGCAGGAGAACCGGTGTTTTCAACGTACTATGGCCGTTGTCGAGAACGTTAGATACTGTATTAAGGGAAACAAGTTGAAAAGTAATCGTAAACGATTTACATAAAGCGCATTTCCACTTGCATTCATTTCCCATTTGTAAGATGCAACTTCTATTAAAATCGTAAAAATCCGGCCACAAATATGAAAGATAGCGTTGCACATGGGCAATCCATTTTTGACGTGCGTAAATAGTTCCATAGATAAAAAAAGTTGGCACTGCGCATGCGCAAAATAAAATTTTGAAACTGGCGCTAGATTTTCCTTTATTCCAAGTGCCTATGTATCACATTTCATTTAAATTCTTCCATAAATAAAAAAGTTGGCATTATCAAAGCCAAATTTTGAAACTGGCGTTTGATTTTCCTTTATCCCAAGTGCCTATGTATCAAATTTCGTTTAAATTCTTCCATAAATAAAAAAGTTGGCACTGCGCATGCGCAAAACCAAATTTTGAAATTGGCGTTTGATTTTCCTTTATCCCAAGTGCCTATGTATCAAATTTCGTTTAAATTCTTCCATAAATAAAAAAGTTGGCACTGCGCATGCGCAAAACCAAATTTTGAAATTGGCGTTTGATTTTCCTTTATCCCAAGTGCCTATGTATCAAATTTCGTTTAAATTCTTCCATAAATAAAAAAGTTGGCACTGCGCATGCGCAAAACCAAATTTTGAAATTGGCGTTTGATTTTCCTTTATCCCAATGCCTATGTATCAAATTTCGTTTAAATTCTTCCATAAATAAAAAAGTTGGCACTGCGCATGCGCAAAACCAAATTTTGAAATTGGCGTTTGATTTTCCTTTATCCCAAGTGCCTATGTATCAAATTTCGTTTAAATTCTTCCAAAAATAAACAAGTTAAAAAGTAATCGTAAACGATTTACATAAAGCGCATTTCCACTTGCATTCATTTCCCATTTGTAAGGTGCAACTTCTGTTAAAATCGTAAAAATCCGCCCACAAATATGAAAGATAGCGTTGCACATGGGCAATCCATTGTTGACGTGCTACTTCAATTTCAGTTTATGAGAGGAATTTCATTTCAATGCTTTTCTAAATAAGAAAGTTGGAACTGCGCATGCGCAAACCTAAATTTTGAAACTAATGTTAGATTTTCCTTTGTTCCAAGCGCCTAAGTATCAAATTTCGTTTAAATTCTTCCATAAATAAAAAAGTTGGCACTGCGCATGCGCAAAACCAAATTTTGAAATTGGCGTTTGATGTTCCTTTATTCGAAGTGCCTATGTATCAAATTTCGTTTAAATTCTTCCATAAATAAAAAGTTGGCACTGCGCATGCGCAAAGCCAAATTTTGAAATTGGCGTTTGATTTTCCTTTATCCCAAGTGCCTATGTATCAAATTTCGTTTAAACTCTTCCATAAATAAAAAAGTTGGCACTGCGCATGCGCAAAACCAAATTTTGAAATTGGCGTTTGATTTTCCTTTATCCCCAGTGCCTATGTATCAAATTTCGTTTAAATTCTTCCATAAATAAAAAAGTTGGCACTGCGCATGCGCAAAACCAAATTTTGAAATTGGCGTTTGATTTTCCTTTATCCCAAGTGCCTACGTATCAAATTTCGTTTAAATTCTTCCATAAATAAAAAAGTTGGCATTGCGCATGCGCAAAACTAAATTTTGAAACTGGCGTTTGATTTTCCTTTATCCCAAGTGCCAATGTATCAAATTTCGTTTAAATTCTTCAATAAATAAAAAAGTTGGCACTGCGCATGCGCAAAACCAAATTTTGAAATTGGCGTTTGATTTTCCTTTATTCCAAGTGCCTATGTATCAAATTTCATTCAAATACTTTTATAAGTAAAAAAGTTTGCAATTCGGTTTATAAATGGTCGAGATGCGAAAAGGGCACTGTGAATTTTGAATCGATTCGATTCAACTTTTGGCATTGCGTATTATATGGCTAAAGCTATGCCCATATTGAATTTCATGCAATTCAGTTCATAACTAACGGAGATGTAAAAGCGATCGAACATTTCTAAACAAAGTTATCGTTCACACGGACAGATAGATGGACAGACAGACAAAGGAACAGACGGAGAGACCAACCGGCAGGCGACAGATAGCAATGCAAAATTATAAACGATCTCTAGGATCGTTAATAAACGGCAAAAGTGTAAAATTATGGAACATGTAAAAAACGGTTTTTTGTTTTTTTTACAATAACTTTTTTTGTAAGCGGTACAGAAAAAATTCCTTCCTTGGTACAAGACTCGACACCATAACGAACCAAATAGCGAAAAAAGTAGAACAATAGCTCTTAAGATAAAAAACTAGTAGCGTCGCAAAGTTAGCGGACGGACGGAAGGACGGACGAACGGACAAAGTGGCCACAATAGCGCATTTTTTTTTTATTTTTGTGGAAATGCGCTAAAAAGGACAAAATATTTGATCTTGAAGGAAAGAAAAAGTTACTATTCCTTGACGAACAGTACCACGTCTTCAGGTTTGTGTTGTATTGCTTCAACGTTGAGGTGGATAGAGAGGCCAGCAAAAACTCCATTGGGCTTAATACAATCAATACAAGGTTGTGCGGTACTGCGGTAATTGATGTGGGGTTCTCTTAATATAGAGTAATAAGCTGTAGTTCGGTTGTAAGTAGTCATTTCTGATATTATTAAGCATTTAAAATTGGGAACATGGGAACCAAGGTTGTACAGTCCCAATATGGGACTACTAAAAATCTCTTTTGCAACACCATCTAAATAAGTGAAAAAGAGGGAAAATTCTTGGTAACAACAGATTGTAAATGCATCTGTTGTAATTGAAGACGGATTCGGAAACCACGATATTTAACGTGTGCATTTAATATTAGTTCTAGGTGCAAAAAACATCTATAGACGGGGTGCCAAATTTTTTTGTAATCAAAAAGAAAGTAAAACTTGGTAGTTCATATTTGGCCGCCGGTTCTAACCCACGGGAAGCGATATCTGCAATATTAGATCGCGAGGTT
>NW_022170403.1:18206281-18207248 GCF_008802855.1 Photinus pyralis
CCTCTACTATATTATTATATTATCAATATATAGATATTATTAGACATACATGGTGTAGAGTAGGTACCTATTTCAATGGTAATTTCTTTATATTAAAGTATCTTCTCCCCTAATTATTTTACAGCAAAGATGTAAATACATTTTTTGTAGATAAATTCTGCGTCCAGTTGTAATTGTTGTTGTGGGGAAACGAAGAAATGAAGGAAATTATACATTATAATTATAATTGTAAATCTAATTTTTATTTCAATGATTTCATGGGACCAAGCATTTATTGCAGTGGATATTTTTATTCGAATTTTCAAAAACTAATTTCAGATTCAGCATTTGCATGTTTAAGCAGTTTAAGCCACCACCAAATACCAAACTTTTTTCGAAATCAGAACGTGGCGTCCTTCTTGATGCATAAATTATAATGGTACCTAGTTAATTTATAAACGATAATAAGAGCAACAAAAACGGTAGTTTTCTGCGGTCAGTACGGATTTCCTCAGGCGCCACCAGAAGATTTATTTCCGGTAACGGAAGCACAAGTGAATTAGCGGGATCTACGGGGAAACGAGATAATAATAATAATAATAATAATAATAATAATACGATTTATTGCCCAACAGAATAAAATTCAGGAAAAACGGAACACAAACCCCCTTTTTATACTTAACGCAAAAAATTGCACCTTTAAATTAAACAGTACGGTGAGAAATTTTTTTAGTCCAAAACGCAACAAGCGAATTTCTCGACAACGGTTTATCGGAGGAAAGTACTCTCAAAGGCAAAATGAATCGCCTGGACGAGAGATTCTATTGGTGAAGTCGACGCAAATATCCTTAAACCGAAGTATCGGAAGAGGATACTCACAAACGGCAAGTGGAATGTGAGGAGGAGACATATCTATTGGTGCAAATATCTGCAGAATGGAGTGTCGGAAGTACTCTCAAAGGGCGCAAAGATCGTCTAGACGAGAGGC
>NW_022170403.1:18207348-18314971 GCF_008802855.1 Photinus pyralis
CCCTAGCCACTTTGCTCCTCAATGATCATAACATTTTAATGCATTCCACTCAGTCACTACCACCAAAGAACAATTAACGAGGGAGGCAATTTTATTTTGTCTCTCAAAGGTGCTCCCATTACAACAAAAACGCTAACAATAAAAATTTTCATAGCGAAGTCTTTCTCATTGATATACAAGCTACATTCTGCTATTTATTACATTCGATTTGACATGATTGCAATATCAACGTTATATTGAAACCACTCGCTGATTTATTCATATTCTATCTTTTCATATACAAAAATGCGTCAATTATTATTTACTTTGAATGTATAGGGAATTTACTGTTTACATAATTCACGAAATGAAAAACGCCTTGAGGTGTTAATATTTTTTTCTGCCGTTTGAGAAGTTTGATTAGAAGTAACTAATAAAAGATGGAGTTTTTTGCTAACTTTGTACAAGATTTCAGACGGCTGGCAAGAGTTAAACTGGAATTTATTTTTTTTCGCGTGTCCTTTTAAAACTTAAATGGTGTTTTAAACTTAAAAGAGTCTCACTTGTTTTCAAAATTTTTAATAGCTAATGCTACTTTTTTACAGAGCTATCATCTCGCTTATGGAATTAATACGCTGACATAGAGATGTCACTAGCGAAGAAATAACACCTCTCTATACTCTCCTTCAACAACCCAATTGTATAATGTTCACATTCTCCAAGAAAATAGTATAAGGCGATTCACACTATGAGGCTCACGATCACACAAACACCTCACATCCCGCCCTCACAGTGCATTCAATTTTGGGTAGTATTCACAACCAAGAAAACCAGAAAGAACGATAGGAATGAATAATGGATTTACATTTCAAAAAGCGCCAAAACAAACCAAAGAGAATTCTTCATATATGAAGACTCCTTCTTAACTTCGAACCTAAATTCAATTAATTGTACATCCATGTGCACAAGTGCTTATGTGAATAACAACAAAAACGTGGAGGAAAAAATAACGCTGCTTGCTGATTAAGTACAATACAACAATAAACGCAACGTACGTGCAGCGGAGAGAGCACGCGAAAATCGTCAAAAAATTTCGGAGTAGAAAGAATTGGGACCCCACACCATTTTTTCAGATAAGTTTGAACCTTCAGAATCTCGCTTTACGCACATTTCCCGTGGTCCTGACAAAATATAGCGCTAAAGTGAAATTTACTCATTTCCGCGCGCGCGACTAGACCACCGAAAAGTATTTTAATATTTTCTCAGCAACTAAGCGATATACATCAAAATTCCTTGTTTGTAAAATGAAAAGTACATTTATAGCAGAAAATCTTAAAGCATTCAATTACCTAACGCTTTTATGCACAGTTTTTAGAAAAAATGACCGTCAACTTCCAAAACCTTCGTGTAGCAGATGAAAGTGCGCACTTTGAAACTCTCATAACTTTTTTATTTCACGATATCGATTTCCAATATTTATAGCTCATTCGATGCTCCAAAAGCATTGTGATTATTTATTTTCTATAACATTACCGTATTTTTCATATAAAAAAGTTACGTCATTTAAGTTAAAAACCTACCGACCTCCGCCCGAGTCAGCGTAAGCGCGGTGATACGGAGAGGAAGGATAGTCAGCAGGCCCTTCGGCTAAACAAGGAAGCGATGCTTAAGCAGATTACTTATACTAAGAAATTTCTCCCGAAATACCAAAACTTACTATTAGGCCGTTATAGTTTAAAAATGCATTCCGCAAAGTTATGCATTTTGTAAAATCTCAAACAAGTCATTTAAAAACCCATGTATCTCAGTTCTTTGTAGAAAAAATATAATAGGTACAAATAGGTACCTGGTCCCTGTAAATTTTGGGACTCCACATTACGGTACTCTGTGCTTGCTGATATATTTGCAAGATCAGCAGTAACAACGGTATATTTGTCCCAAAGATTTAGCTGTTTTTGATATTCACTAACGATCATTCATTCATCATTCATTATTTAATTCCTTCGGACAAAATAACATTTGATGAACAAGTCGATATAACATAATTAAAACAAACCGAACCAGTTAAACAACAAACAATTAAAATATGGAAGATATAAAAAAAATTCTGTAATGTTGTAGAAGAACCACCAGACATAAGATAATCGTACAATTCTCTTTTTAAATTTTTTCCATTGTAAGCGCAAGTTCGCATGGTCAGCGATGGATATTGTAGCTCGCTGCTGGAGAGATGTCAAAAACGCGCATAGCGTATATTATATTGAATGGTAGATAACCGGAACTACTTTAGGAGGATTATCAGCAGTACTTAGCCTGTAAAGTCAGTTATCTGGTCGCCTTATCTAGTGATAGTAACGAGGAATTTGATTTCTCTATATTTTATGTCCGACGTATCCTCGCTTTTAAAAAAAGGGACTGTTGCGTTAATTTTCTCTGTTTCCAACAAGAATTATAGCGCCTACTATCTCAGTCGTGTGACGTTTCCCGTTGATGTCGAAGTTATATGTCGCGCTGATAAAATATCATTTTTAGTGACAAAATTTTTTCGTAAATGATGCGTAACACCCTTAGCAGAACATCGTAAATATGTGAAACGTTTACTTTACTTGCTAATATGCCCACTGTCGAGAACTTTCTGCACCCGAAAGACCAATTTGCAAATGAGTCAGAGTGTTAACGTTTTTTTGAAAAAATGACCTTAAGAAAAACTGTTCAATAATTTTGTTCCGTAAGTATGTACCTAGACAACAAAACTTCGTGGAACTTTTGTCAATTTTCGTATGCCGGCCAAGGAATTGCAGGGAAATTTTTTCGAATTTTCAAAAAACTTAAATTTCAGATTACAAAAACCACCAGATACCAAAATTTCGTCGAAATCAACAATTTTTTCGCACCCTATTGAGTGGGGGTGTGTCCTTTTCGGTAGGAATTGGGAAGAATTATTTGCAAAACCGAAAGGGCATACAGCCAAAACCTATTCCAAAAGACTACCACAGTCTCTGGTAAACTGTTGTGCAGAAAAAAAAAAGAAACTTTACCACTTTTCTTGAGGGTGGCTCCTAAACGAATAAATAGAATTTTTTTTTGCGTTTGATCCATCATTCCTGAAATGGGCGGTGAAATATATTGTTGTGATCAAAACTCCCTCAAACCTCCCCATATAGTTTTTATTCGTTGAAAGTTTTAAAAAATAAAAGGCGGTACTATAGTTTCGGACGTACTGCCATCATCAGGCGATGTGAAATTTAACAGGGAAAACGGTAAGTTACAAACGTTGAAGACGAATAAACGAACATGTTGTTTTAATTATTAACTGGCCGAAGCCAAGCTGAAAAAACCTGAAGGTGGTTTAAACCGAAAGTTGTCCTAAGTTTCCAAAACGAATTAATTATCAAGCCATTGTTTTAATTAAGACAACCAAACCGGAGGGTTGAATTATTACATTAAAAGTTGAAAGTGAATTAAACACATTTCAAAAGAACCGGGGTGGAAAAAAAATAAACTCATAAAAAGTTTTAGAACCTATTGAGAACGACATAATTTAAATTATTAAGTTAAGTTTAAATTCAGATTCAATGCCAGACGGCCATGTCTAAGAAAATGATGCACCACCAGGTTTACCTATCACAATAACGACCAGATAATTGACTTTAAACAGCCTAAACCACTGCCGAAATCCTCCTAAAGTATTAGTTCCGGTATCTACCCATTCAAAAAATACCTATGCCGTTTTTGAATCTCCACCAGCGCAGCTTACAAATTAGCCATCCTAACCATCTCTAGAAATAAAAAAAACAAGCCTGAATCTGTGGGACAAAATACCTTGTTACTGCTGATCTTAAGCAATATACAGCACAGCACACAAGAGCATACCTGATGTGGGAGTAACCCCCAAAATTTACAGCGGAAAAGGTACCTATTAGTACCTATATATCACCAAAAACTGAGATACAGGAGTTAAATGAATTGTTTGAGAGTTTACAATGCCAACTTGCGGGAATAGCATTTGTAAAACTAAAACGGACCTAAATAGCTAGTTTTGCGTAAATTTCGGAGAGAAATTTCTTAGTAAAGTTAAATCTCGTTAAGCATCGCTCCTTGTTTTAGCGAACGCGGCTGACTATCCTTCCCTCTCCGTCTCACCTCCGCGATTACCGACTCGGCGACATCGGTCGATAGGTTTTTACTTAAATGACCTAACTTTTGTTTATTATGGAAAAAATTCACGGTTAAGTTATAAGAAAAATAAAAATAATCACAATGCTTTGGAGCCATGGAATGAGCTATAAATATGGGAAATCATGATTATCGTGAAATAAAAAAGTTATGAGAGTTCAAAGTGCCGCACTTTCATCTGCTACACGACATTTTGGAAGTGAACGGTCAGTTTTTCTAAAAACGTGCATAACCAAGGTATTGTAAATTGAATGCTTGTAGATTCTGCTATAAATTGCTACTTTCATTTTACAAAAGAATATTGATGTATATCGGCTTAGTTGCTGAGAAAATAAATTACTTTCTGTCTAGTCAGCGCAGCGGCGGGGGAAAATGAGTAAAAATTCAACTTTACGACCCTATAACTTTGTCAGGACCACGGGAAATGTCGTAAAGCGAGATCTGAAGGTTCAAACATTTTCTGCAACAAAATTGTAATGTGAGGTCCCAATTCTTCTTACTCCGAAAAAAAAAACTAACGCTGCTTGCTGATTTAGTACAATACACATAACGCAACGGTTCGCTCTCGGTTCCTTCAAAATATCCGCCGCGAGAAAGACGCGAAAAGCGTAAATTAATTAATGAAAAAATAAGAAGCGGTTAGTCTGGGAAGTTTTTGAAGGCATTCAGTCTAAGACCACCACGAGGGAACGACGTTTTCGTTTTCGGAAAATCTTACAATTAAAAGTGGTAAAAATAATTAGAAGCAGAAGAGACCTCTCTGATCAAGGTTTAGCCGAACGAATATTTTCCCCGAGTTCTGGAAATAAATATAGACAACTGTTATCGGCCGAGGACAAATCGCAAATGGGCCAGTGTCGTGTTTATTTTTTTACTACAAAGAAATATTTGCTCGGTCACTTCGGCGTGCGAATGCTTCAAAAAGGGGATTGAACTTCCTAGTTAGTTCGTAACGAAAATGAACTGATTTTAAACACACTTCTTGAAAAAAACCTTCATTAAAGTAAAGTGCACGATTTGGCGTAGTGGGAATTTCAACCATTTAAAGTAATTCAAAAGATGGACGTTTCGAACCTTTAAGGAACAGTTTCCACTCCTGTGGTAGTTTTTTTGTTGCTTGCAATTGATAAACATTGGTTCATTCAAAGGACAACAACTCCCTGACAAATTCGTAGAAAAAGAGGTATCCGACGGAATGGTCCATTTTACAGTTCGTATCCTTCATCAGTTCACGAAGCATTGCATCAGGCAGGATAATGACCGTTCCTAATATCAAAATATGTCAAAATCGTAGTCAATTATACAGTGATATTCATTTTTGCACTCGCGAGGGTAAAAATCCGTTTCTATGATCACAAAACAGGGACAGAAATTGCATTTCAGTCCCTTGAGAAATAATGATAATGAAAACTCCCTGATATTTATATAGGTTATATTAACTCAAACTTAAAAAGGTACATTGTTTATATTTAAATTAAACGTTATATTTTCACATTTTGTAAAATTTACCGCTGGAATTTTATTAATCAATAGATTCGAATCAGAACTGGCTCCCGATGTTATATTGACATTTGAGGTAGTGCTACCTTGAATAATCTGATTTGCAATCTTCGTTTTGTTGGCCACAGAGTTCTCAATGTAGCTTTCCGCGACTGTGGTGGACTTCCACCCACCATGCCGTTTTATAGTGGTGATGTCAGCTCCAGCATCCGCCAATAGAGTGGTGGAGGAACGCCTCATGCAGTGCCCCGTATAGAGTTCTGGGTTTGGTAATTTTAAGTAATTGGCGATCATATTTGGCACCTTGCCAAGCGTGTTTTTCCCAACCGGCTGAGTACATTTTCCGTTCTTGTAGAAAACAAAAAATCGTCCATGGTTAGTTCCAGGTCGAAGGGACGTGTATTTGCGAATTATCTGAAGAAAATCCACTTTACCGCCTTCATTACTCGCTATAACGAACGTTCTGGATGTTTTGTTTTTTGTATGTGGCAGGGTAATTATGAAAGAAGACCCCACATCTTCAACGTTATCCAGTGTCATATTGACCAATTCGTCAGTGCGACATGCGCCAGATATTCCAAAAATCAACGCAACCTAAAGAGGAAATGGTTAGCAATGTTTAATACGTTAAGTAAACGCAATTTTACCTTTCGCATAAGATGGGTATCATCGTCAGCTTCAAGCAAGAATTTTTCCACCTCTTCTCTATTAAATATTTTCGATTTTTTCGGAGAATATCCATCAGAATTCCTTTTTAAAAATGATATCAATTTTGGAAATTTGTTGATGTCAACATTGTCGTAAATGAGCATACAAGACCTCACCATGGAATATTGTGCCCATACCGTTGAACATTTGTACTTTTTGGCTTTTTCGCTAAAGTAAACCAACATAACATTGTCGGTGACGGTCGCGACATCTTTTTCTATGCACCAGTCTTTAAAACCTTTATATGCTGCTTCATACAACTTTTTCGACTTATCAGGTAGTAAATTCACGACAGCGGCGTTAGCGGCGTTTGTAATTTCATAAGGTTCTTCAGAACAACCCGCAACTTCCATTTTAATTCACGCACTTTTTCAACAGCAAACATTGTTTGTTTATCTGTTGCCATGGTTTATCTGAATTCTCGACTAACATGATTAAATTTTAATTTATTGGTTGCCACGGTTATACTTAATTCTCCACTAACCTGATTAATATGTGGTTATAATCTTCAAAGAACCATCAATTCATTTAAAGAGTATAGGTAAACGTCGACGCGAATGCAAAAAATAGTATATACCCCTCTGGAGCGAAATGCCATTTTCCCTTGGTGCTTTGTAGCCCTCGGGCTCCGCTTCGCTTCGCCCTCTGGCTACAAATCGCACCGCGGGAAAAATAATGCATTTCTCTCCCTTGATGTATAATGTACTATTACAAGTAGACATAGCGAATTCCTATGTAAGTACTACTTTTAAATGACAAAAATTCTTCTGAAAGACGCCTAATTTTATGCAACCGAAGTAAGATGCGCATACATTTTGCATTGTCATTCTAAATTTTTTAATAAAAACGACAGTAAAGTATGCTTTTAGGTTATGATGAGGGTTGTTTACGGTGTATTACATGGATAAAACCATTAAATGTGAATATCTCGAACATGCCAGACGAAAAAGCTGGAAGTAAGGTACGGTGAACATTTTTTTGCGGTTTTAGGTCACTAAGTAGGTCTATTTTAAGAATACGATTGATGCCACTCTGTCACCCTTGAGCATTTTGAGAAATTCAAGATAATAATTATAATATAACAAGTGCGATACGTCTTTTTATAGGTTTTTTTGGGTGGAGATTACAATTTTGATGTCAAAATATGATTTTTGAATAAATCCTATAAAGATATACAAGATAGCGTCAAAATTTAGAGTTAAAAAGTTTACCATTTACTCCAATACCCTTACTTAAATATCCCCATCCCACATATCCCAATGTGTAATTGTGCAAATAACTACCAATATCAAAGCAAAAGTTTTGGTTAGTAGTAATTTTCACAGTTAGGGCCGGTTGCACAAAGACAGTTTAAACCTAGCTTGGAATTAACCAGTGGATTACGGTCTATGATTGGTTGAAATTTGACGTTTTGTCAAATTTCCACTAATCATGTCTTAATCCATTGCGTTAATTTAAACGAAGTTTAAACTGCGTTTGTGCAACCGGCCCTTACAATATTAACTTTTTTTCAGCATTTGTTTTTTCAGGAACGGGTTTTCTTTATGTCTGAAATTACTTTATATTAAAATACTTTCGAAAATAAAAACACATTTTTCTTTTTGCAAGACTATCAACGCCAGGATGGAAACTAAAAGTGAACATAAAACAAGTTGTAAATCAGCATATGCATGATTAAAGCGCATTTTTGGTAATGCAGGTCAGCATTTTATTAGCGAAGTTTAAAATTATCGATCTCACGAGTAATTTTGGCTGCGTTAAATAATTAATCTTATTTAATTTCAATTGACGGTACGTCTTCATTTTGTAAAACAAATCACAAAGTAAATAATAAGTTTTTATACTAGTAGCGCTATCTAACGGTAAAATTATAGCACCTCCGAAACCCATATCGAAATTATTTTCTTCAATTATCGATCTCACAAGTAATCTAACTCAAAATAGGCTAGTGCCTGCACATCTACACTATAGCAGAAAGCTTTTAGTGAAAATTTGAAGTCTCTAGCTATTGTAGTTGTGGAAATCTAACGCGGACAGCCGGCCTGCCAGCAATAACGAATATAATAGCGTATTTTTTTCAAAAATGCGCTAAAAGTGCATATTTCAGTGTGAGAAATCCGAACAGTTAATGACAATCAGTGAACAAAAACTTCAAACAATAATTAGTGCGTGCGACCAACGTGAAGATGAAACGCTGAAAAATTGGATTGAAGACCAGCAGAGACTAGAGATCCATGAATTTTATTGTCATCGCTTTCGTGTGTCGACATACACATCCAAGACCCACATTGCCAGATTGTTCAAAAAAAGTAGGAGACAAGAAGAATCTAAACCAACAGAAGTGCGTAATCTGCGATCATTTAGTGCGATCATTTAGTGCGTTCGATTTTAGAGAAGACTGCTTGTTGTGCACCGAAAAATGTCGTGAAAAAGATCCTAAAAACCCAAGCCGATTTAACGAATTTTATATTGTACGAACATTGGACATAAATCAAAACATTCTGAAAGCTGTGAAAAACGCCAAGACAAATGGGCAGAAAAAGTGAGGTCTAGGATCGTTGGATGCTGCCCAAAACCTTGTTCTTCCTAAAATTGACGTTACGCAATATGGATGGGAAAAAGATGACGAAAACAAAATTTTAAACCCAATTTCTGTCCCCAAAAATACTAAATTGACACCAGATTTTATATTCTAGAGCTTGCTAAATGCTCTTGCAAAGCTAATGACCCCTGCAGCTCGAACAGATGTGGTTGTCTATCAAATGGGTTGTCATGTAGCCTGATGTGCAAATGCATGATGGATAAAAGGGACGAAAATAAATGTAAAAATCCACTAAATTTGTGGAAACTGCGCAAAATGAATCAGAAAGCGAAGAATCGGACGAGTAAATTTATGTTTATCTGCAATATTTTTTTGTTTGTTTGTTATTTTTTTGTTTAAAAATAAGTAAGTAAGTAATCTGTAATCTGTAAGTAATATATTTGAGTTTGAGTTAATATATTTATTTTTTTGTTTGTTTTTTATTTTATTCACTAGTTCCAGCTTCCCCCCTCAAGCAGCTTCCCCCCAAAAAAATAATTAACAAATAGGAGGTTCTGTTTTAGTTTAAATCGTTGTGCTATATGCCCATATTTTTTATAACTTTAATTTTTGTATTTTTTGCTGACTTGGCCGCCATCTTGAATTTCTCAAAATGCTCAAGGGTGTCAAGGTGGCATCAAACGGATTCTCAAAGTAGACATCCTTATGAACTAAAAGCCGTCAAAAAACCTTCACCGTACCTCACTTCCAGGTTAAACCAAAAATCCCAGTTTGGCATCCAGACTGCTATACCAATGGACAATATCAAGTTTTTCTTAAGTTAAATACATCAAACACGAACGAAAATAAAAATACGGAAGCTAAAGCCATAATATTCCAATTAATTAATATGACATCAAAATCTTTATTTGTTTTTAAAAGTTATTTTAGGTGCATAAAATTATAGGCGTCCCTCAGCAGAGTTTTTGTCATTTAAAACAAGACATAGGAAATCCCTATGCCCTACTTCTAAATGAATAGCACTGTATGTGAGTGAAGTTAAAAATGTCTCAAGTAAAATTTGAGATTAAATGCTCTTAAAGATAGCCATCTCTGGGCAATTTAAAGGTATTTCGTATATTGTTTGAACTCATTGATATGGGGATTGTTATAAAAATTATTTTAACGTTGTTTTAATTTCAATAAAGGAAATAAGTTCACTATGAATATTTATGAGGGTGTTTAAATTTGTATATAAAAAATGTTGTTAGTATGTACCCTAGAAGGGCACGAACAAACATCATTGTGGTGGGTAAAACGTGATACAAATGATCGGAAAAGACGCATATAAAATAGACAATTAATCGGAGAATTACTCTTTCTACTATTTTAAAAGTCAAATCAAATGTAAGGACAATTAATCTTCTTCGCGAGTTATTGTCCATTAAAGCCCGATATAAATTGATGGAGGTCTAAATTATAATCATTAGCAGCGTGCAGAAGCGCACCGCATGATATTTTGGACACGGAACAGCGCTTCGATTAAAAAGGGCCCATCAAACAACGATATGCATGATTAATGAAGGAAGCCCAGTTATTGATGTGTTGCGATTTATTTACACATACATTTACAGGCATCATAAAAAGGAAAAATGGCTTCGTGTGCGCGCCGAAAAATAAAATTCTTTTTTTTTGTTATAAATGGGTTTAGGTATCGAAGAATGATTCGTGTTAGGCATCGTATCCGCCGATGCAAATTTAAATGCATATTCTACCGAGTATGTAACGAATAAATTTCAATCTGTGTGTTTTATTGCATTGTAAGAGATGAAAATCAACATTTTTCCGGGATGGAGTCCATGACGTCAATAACATTTTAAATTGGATTCCAGATTTATCTGTACAACATGCAGATGCACTAGTGCAGTATGAGATATACTCATTGCATATGAGTTGTTGAACACAAGGGTAAAAAAGTGTATTAAAAAAAGGGAATAGATCCTGGGGATTTTAAAACGAATGCTGTTGTTATTTTCAGATTCAGTGCAATTGGAATTTTATGTGAATTTTTTAATTCAACTGGATGAAAATACGTCCTTTGTTAGGTATAGACAGAATGTTGAAGTGTAAGGATTATCCGGGATGTCTGTATGAATATCGGAATCGTATATAAATAAAAACATTCATGTTGGAAGTTATTTAGTTTTTATCTTTTAATATAATACTGTACCGAATATTCCAGAAATCTCGATAGTTATCAAGACGCCATGACAGCTTTGCCATCGGTGATACAAAACGAACAATTTTTCTGGGCCGTGTTTTGCTGATTTTAAGAACATTCGAGAAGACTCACGACCACTCGGGAACACTCGAGTTTACTATACAAGCAAATCGAATTGCGTTTCAGGACAGTTCTCGTCGAAGTAATAAATGTTCGTGCTGTTATAAATTGTGTATTCGTGAGTGATAATAATATTTTAACTGTTATAGATTGTTATACAGTTACTGTTAATTAATTATTAATAAATAAGGCACGTAATTCCATTTACGTTACGTTACGTCTTGGTGATGTTTCATATTGAAAGAAAGGCATGACCATTACGTTGCAAAATGTTTGCTTATGTTGTGCAATTAGAGGTACCTAGCTTGTTACCAAGCCTTAATATCTTCTCAAACATTTGAAATTTTTCTTCTATTGGTACCTCGAAACCCCTGTTTCTGTGATAGGATGAAAACAAAAAGTTTGACTTTTTGGGATGTTATCCTACTGCCCATGTAAGATAGAAAAAGGGGAAATACAGCTTATTTTATGTACGTGTAGGTCTACGTACCTCCAGTGGCGTAGTAAAAAAAATTTTAAATCGCCGTTTCTGAGACATGACCAAATGTTGGTATATCTCTGTAATCTGTATATCTTAACGTTCTTGCATTCTTTTGCCTGATTACATTGATGTATGACAATCTACAAGCGTAGTTAGATTGATTTTGTTTGTGGCATTAAAAGTTTCACAGTGGCACAGAGTCGCGAAAACCGCAAGTGCTAACTTTAAAAATGAGATACACCGCAGCCTCAACCAAAATAACACGGTACAGTTTGGTAACATTCATTTATTTGCGAGTCGCCTATTTTTCGAAGTATACCACCGAAGCCAAAGTCCAACTGTTGGCCACCACCTCGAACGTATCACGTTTCATTACCATTTTCGCCGTCACAGTCTTGAGTTCTAATCTCAGGTCTAATCTCATCTGTGGATAATGGAGTTTACGTTAATTCCAAATTCCAATGTACCACCCCGTATACTTTTCCGGTTCCGATACAGTTCCACTATCATTTACAATTGCCTATTACTGTTTTAACGAATGATTATCTATCGCTTAATAGTTTTTTTAATTACACCAACATCGATATACTAATTATATACGCCTTCTTGTAATTATACGTTTTTATACCTAGTTACCAATATGTAATTGTTTATAATTACTTTTATTTTTGTTTCAGGTTAGTATCTATTAGTGGTAGCCTATCGACATCATGAAACGCAGGGTAAGAACAAAATAATTTACTATAGTAGTAGATCGTTCTTTTGCATTGCCAACAAATAAGAAATGAATCAAATCTTTCTTAAATGCTGAGTTAGTATACGTAGATCAATATGGGGAGAATTATCACTCAAATTTAAGTAAAAAAATACTTTTCGCAGCACAGTTTCTAAAGAGACTGTCCTGTTTCTTATATTGAGCCAATATGAAAAGTGAACGCTGATCCAAATAGTGCAGTAATTTATTTTCCATTATTTGTTATATTCTAAAAATAGCAAAAAATAGCAAAGGATACATTTCATATAAAGAAAAACATACCGCAGATAGCTAGCTACAGTCTTTTGTCAAAAACTGATCATGATCAATGTATGGAAAATGCGATAAAGTAACTCGTCACTATAGAGCGAAAACCTTTTTACTTATAGTTTGATTCCTACTCTGTAAATTTGACTGATTAGGTAGGGACCATTTAGTTTGTTGGGAAAATGTAAAGCGAAATATTAAAAATCATCGGTTGACATTTCGTGTGGGTGACTGGTGTATCTAGTGATACTTCAAGACACAAAACAAAATGCTATAAACATGTAGAGCGTTGTAGAAGATCCACGCCATGTAAACACTACGTCGCAGAAATTGTTACGTGGAAGAGTCGTCCCATAGAGACTAGTCAATGTGGATTCACATTTCACACGACGCCAAAAAACCAAGGGGTCTGTAACTTTATACGGAAGACAAGACACTACGCTATTGCGATTGGTTCTAAACATATTATGACACTGTTGTAGCTTTAATTTCTAAGGTAGTTACAACATATTTGATATTATTGAATATTACAGAAAAAAGCAACCGTTATAAGTAAAAAAATTAATTTGTTTTCCGATGCTCTTTTGATTTTATATCAAGAGTTTTTTTTAATGTGTAGCATTATCAGAAATTGAAACTAAAGTATTTTTTTCCTATACAAGGAGAAACTTACATTTTCTCGCCTGTGTGAGGACGCGAAAGAAGACAATTGCACGCATGGAGCGAGAAAATTCAATTTTGTCGGCTAGGCGAGAAAAAAAATACGCCTTATGTACGCTAGATGGCGCGATTGTAATAAAATGTCAAAGAAGTTATTTCTTTTTATTAAATAAGAAACATAAAATCGTCAACACTGATTTAATAATTAAATTTACCCTATGTTCACTTTATTTTACTGAATTCAAGAATTTATTTAATTACCGCGAACCTCTATAATTATACCTATCAATGTTTCGTGAATTTGAATACTTTCACAACATCACGTGACCAATTCAGACGTTTCAAACTTAAGTAATCTTCCATGTACTTTCAATAACGAGCATCTGTGTCAATACATTTAACACCAAGATGTACTTTGCACTGTAAGTAGAACACCGCTTATCCGCAATAAGTAGCATTTTAACATACGAGACTATCCCGAAGTTAAAATGTGTCCAGTGTGACTGTAAGGAATGAATAAATCTATTTATAAAACACATTTTTTTAAAATACAAGATCATCAAGGATTTAAAGTGTGCCCATTGCGCTTTCGTCGCCAAGCATAAATCCAGTCTTAAAATTGACAAGACATGGATACTGCGAAGGATTTAAAATGTAACCGGTGTGATTTTGTCCCTGAAAACACACATTCAATTTTAAAACACATTTGTTAATACAGAAGACCAGTAATAATTACATATGCGCCTGGTATTAATTACAACCCCTTAAATCCCGTTATTTTCTAAGGAAATAATCACGCGCCAGTGAAATGCCGGAAATGTCAACTCAGTTCGCACATGATCGGTATTCTCTACTTGCACCTCTGCTCTGTTGCACCGTGACTCCCTTCGGTGACTCCGCACTGTGCAATCGCAAGCGCGCTAGAATTTGAATTTGCGTTGAACTGTATTATAAGGGAAAGGGGTAAATCTACTAGTAAAAAATATACTCGTGGGCCCACTTAGATTGCACCGTTTCGTAAAATTTTTTTCGCGTAGTCAGCAGGAAACGTGGAAATAAACAAAACAAACGCGTGCACGTTGACGCGTTAAAGCAAATCCAAATTCAAGCGCTTGCGGTCGGACGTTGTTGAGCGATTAATTTTAAATGTAAGTGTATAGGATAAAAAATATTGTGTGCACCACGGCACGAAAGTTGTTTTCCGGGCCTCAGGAAGTGGCCAGCCTCGGCTGCGCCTCGCCTGGCCATATCTTCCTTCGCCCCGGAAAACAACCACTTTCCCGCCTTGGTACACAAAGTACTATTTTTCTTCTTACATTATTTTCCTATCTTCAATAATAAAAGAAATATACGCTTGGACACGCAAAATCAATCACACTGTATGTATAGGTATATGTATATGAAATTTTCTTCCCAAATTGGTATTAATAGTTTATTTATTAGTAGAATAAAATCGTAAGATATTGTGAGATGTAAAAAGAAAACTGCGGTAGAAAATACGCCATGAGCCTAATCTCCGCTCGTATCATAATGTAGCGTAGATGTATATAAGAATTTATAAAAAATTAAATTAGGCCCGGGAAACTTTAGGGAAAAGTTATGCGTTTATTTTTATAGTGTTTCTTGTGTTTTTAAATTTTATCTCTCATACAGTTTCAAAATCATGACACAAAAAAACAAAGTAGTGATTAGAAATTGTTATGCGCATAATAAACAAATTGTGTGAGAGAGAGAGAGTTGGGTTAATTTCGTTAAATAAGTAACGTAATTATTTCGAAACGATGCCTGAAAACGGAACTGCTTAAAAGCCAAGCACAAAAAGGTACAATTAGAGTTAAAAACCCAATCAAAGTCTGATATGATCTGAAAGAGGGTCGGGGACCCGTCGTCGCTATAGAGAGGCTGAAATGAGAACTGACATAAACGGATAACTACGTTTATATTAGCGAAGCTGGGTGAATATCAATTTAAAGAAATGTTGCAGATTAGTAATAATTACGTTAATGTTTATTAATTTAGTCGTTTCTTTTTTGTACTTACAGCAACACGCGCCAAGATTAAAAAGTTGGTGTTCCGGTATAAAGCCTTTACGCCGGAAAAATTTGTCATTTGAATACATCAAAGCGACTTTCCTTTGAGAATTATTAAGAAATCTAATTAGCTTTTTAAAGGAACAGCGTAAATTAAGGTACGAGATGCTTCTTTAGTAACGATTAGCCTCCCCAGTATTTATAATCGTTTTTCAGCGCTCTGTAAACGTAGTAAACAAGCATACCCAAGAGTTCTGCGCAACCAATTATTGTACCAGATACAGGATAAACAGTGACAAAAGCTTTGAGTAAGGGGGTTGAAGGGCGAGTCGGCGCGCACGACATGCGAATCAATAAAAACCGACACTTTTTTACTCTACACACGTCTATCCGTTCACGTATATTACATGTATAGTCTGGATATATGTATGTGGAATTTTGCCACGAATTGGTGCGAATCACACCTTCTTGCTACAGATTTTTAACGCGGTAGCCATTTTATTGCCGCTACGGCGCTTTATATTTTCAAACGTTCAACGCCTTCAGCGTCAAAAAACGCAATTTGTTCAATTTAATTACTTACGAAGTTTTATGCTCGATTAAAAATATGCAAATTTCCTTTCGTGTTAAGTAGCTTAATAGATAACCCCTTTTAGTTGATAACATCCTGTTTCACATCGCCAACCACTGCGTTATAATTAAGACGATCCAATTAGCAAACCGTCTAATGGCCAAAACTGAACATTGCGTACATGGAAGTAACTTAATCTTTACCAACTTGTAATATCCTGTGTAAACTTTTGCTGTATACAGTTTTCCGTTTAGCTGATACCAAACTATTTTAAGATTCTTTTCCCAAAGACGATATCTTTAAGATACTTTGCAACGTATTTTCCAAAAGAAAAGTTGCGCTATTAGTTTACGTTTGTCCCTCTTCGTCTTCGTTATTCGAGCTACTCCTACAGTTTTCCAGTTACTTGAAATGCGGATTTTTGCATTCAATTCTAATTTGTGTATAAAAAGGTGGGAATCCGAATTTAAGGAAATAAAATGTGGTAACTTCATTCACACGATTGCGACTTCTTTTATATACTGCATTATGTGAAAGATCTGTAGCATTTTTGTTTTTCCTTATTTTTAAGTAGCCGGAGTTTCAGCCAAATCTACTGTAGCCTGTAGCACCCCAATTCACTAGATCTTTATCTTAAGAGCTATTGTTCTACATTTTTTGCTATTTGGTTGGTTATGGAGTTATGGTGTTAAGGCTTGCACCAAGGAAGAAATCTTTTCCGCCTTCATTACTAAAAAATCAATTTTTTTCATGTAGCTACCATAATTTAACACTTTTGCCGTTTATAATTGTGCTTATAAATTCTATACGCTAAGATGCTTCTTCTAAAATCAAATTGAAATGACCTGCCAAAGAATAGGTTGTGCATGCAGTACTTGTACTAACTTTCTTATTTGTGGACGGATTTTTCTGAAATTTTAACTGAAGAAATGCACATGAAAAAATGAATTGTACATAATACCACGGCGGTGGTATACCAACATACGTAGAAAAAAACGCGTAAAACAATTATTGTGCATGCCCAGACCCACATTAGTTATTTTTTTGTTATAAAATGAAAGTAGCACAGTCAAAAATTGATTGCACATGTGCAACGCTAACTTTCTTACTTGCGTACCACTGTCTTTTGAATTTTTAACTAAGATGCTTCTTACAAAATAAATGAATGGATCGCCGTTGCGTAGAATCAACTTTTATTTTTTTTATTTTTCGAAAATTTTAACAGGAGGTGATACTTATAAAACTAAATTTAGCGCATATATAAAAAATAGATTGCGCATGCCCAAATTCAACTTTTTTATTTGTGGACCAATCTTTCTGAAATTTTAACAGAAGATTCTTCTTATAAATGAAAATTGGAACAGTAATTGCATTGCGCGTACGCAGAGCCAAGTTTTACGACTTGTGGCGTTCAGATCGTTATCTTAAGAGCTACTTTTTCGTTTGTTAGGGTGTCGAGGCTTGCACCCAGGAAGGATTTTTCTGTGTGTCACTATAGGTAATAGTGCCAGATGATCATTCAGGAAAAAGATTTCAAGTTATTAACCAAACATAAAAAAGTATAAACCAATATTATAACGCTTCGCGCTTAGTATTAGTCCTTAGTTCCTTAAAATAAATAAATGAGTGAACAAATATGGCAAACGAGCTCGTATGGCTATAGCTTGGCATTATGTATTATATGGCTCAAGCTATGCTTATTTTGAATTGTATGCAATTCGGTTCACGACTAACGGAGGTGTCAAAACGGCCTTCTTTATTTTTTGGCCTACACTACCAATTCACGAACTCCCATCTACAAATTTGATACAGAAGCCACCTGCAAAATTTCATGGTAATCGGTCTATTCGTTTTCGAAATATCGTGCTAACGGACAGACACCGCCAAATTATGAAGTCGATAGGAGCTCGTTAATAGGTAATGAATGTGATATGTGTGATGCGATGATAATTTTATATTCTTCTTGCTCTTACACCAACCAAAGATCGTGTAGTATGATATTTGCACCAACTATATATAAAAACGTTAAAGCGCTAAATTAGAACTCTTTTTTGAATGCAAAACCACTCGATCGTAGAGTCGAAAGACGTCATAATTAAAATTCTATTGAATTATGCTCTAAATTGCCTAAAAGGGAAATAAATGATGACTATTTCCACTCCTTGAGTTATTCGACTACTAAAGTTTCTTTTGCAATGCGAAATTGGTTTTATAACTTCCTCGTTCTCCCCGGATTCTTCATTATACCGTATATACGTGAGGTCGGTTAAATTCCGGACCTATACAGAGATGAGATAATTTTATGAAAAAAAAATGGATGTATATCCACAATTTATATAAAAATAATGTTTGTGTGAAGGACTCAATCTAATAATCGCCGTGATGGAAGTTGAAAATCAATTTGTGCAAGACGCGAGTGTTAGATTGAATGTGTGATAGACGCGAAGTCAAAAAGTTTTAAAGGAAAGAAAAGAAACAGTAAATAACGGTTCGATGCCAAAAGCGGCTTAAAATCTTTCTCATTTCCTCTATTCTTTTATTATATGTTCCAACTTACAACTAGCACGTATTATACTTTTTTTCCTTCATTTCTCCCTTAATGGCTTTCCCCTAACTCTTGTGACCTAATGATGCTTTATTTGTCGGAATTCGGAAGTTTAATTTTTTAGAGGTAGATAGTGACCCTTTGTTCTTGCAGGAAAAAGAAGAAAAGGCCATTTTATAACTGTACTTCCGTTTTTAAGTGTATTGTAGTCATATAGGTACTCCTTCGTTAAGTCATAGATGTACATTATTGGTACCTATCCTTTAGAATTACCCTCGGAATTACCTTAAGGTGGCGTTTACAAAAGTGCAAAAGTTGCCTTGCGATTTCCTCAATAACTTTGTTCCGAGGTAAAAAAATTAACTTCTGTTAAATGAAAGATATATATTTTATATGACAGTTTTTTAAGAACTTCTTTCTTAAATAACGGCGAAAGTAGAGGAATTGGCTAAATAATTTTTGTTTCATGCAAATGTCGGAACATTTATATTTGAATGAATGTTATTTCAACCAAAAATGGATACCCAGAAGGAAGTTATTGTGGAAACAAATTTCCACTTTTCCAATGTAAACGCCACCTTAATAAACGCCTCAATCACTGAAGCTGGGTATACATCATGATGCGTTGTAATTGTACTATTTCAGGCCAGCATGATTGACTTCAAAGTAAAACTTACTGAATTCCAAGGCACACGATCACTTAAAAAACAACCCATGCACCGCTTACTACCTACTAGGCTGTGTAAATGCAATATTAGCAGAATTGACTGAAACCCCTGAAACCAAAAATGAAATAAAAATAAAACGTTAAGGGTGTAATCCAGTACTACAACATTTATGCGAAAATAGTGCGATTTATATTTCGTCTCACTTCTGTAAAACATGAGATGAAAGACGGGGCTAATTTTTTTCGTGTAAATTATACATTTAAAAAGTATGCTACAGAACTAAATTTTAATATTTAAGAAAAATCAATTATTTAGAGCACTGCCAATAAAAAGTGAACTTTTATAGGTAAAATGGCGTCAACACAAATTATTTTAAAAATCTCCCTGTAGCATACTCAGAAAAAACATTAGCAAACCATAGAGCCATCGACCAAACTTTCAAATAAATTACAAAAAATTTTAGACGAAATATTCATTCGAAATTTTTTACGAAAACTTGTAGCGCTTAGTGAAGTCATTCACCATTTATAAATGTACAGTAGGCAACACATCATACGGCAGGCCTGACTTCATTAGCGGCATTGTTGCGTTTATCGGGACTAATTTAGAAATAGAAACCGGATTCATTAGAACGTATTATAATTCCATAGTATACTGGGTAATAGAATTCACACGGAAAATGTGATTTATTTTTGGGTAAATTAAAAGTTTACGTCTTTTCTGAGGTTTTTTGTAACACCCCTAATATTTTAGTGTGATCAAAATTTGAGATTATTCTCATGTAGCATCTTTCGGAAAAAGATATAGTTTGCGAAAAAAGCGTTAGTTCTCATTTATTTTGTGTTGTTCCCGAATTAGACGAAATTTTGAAACACCCCTAAAATTTTGTTTGATACAAATTTGAGATTATTTCCTTGTAGCATCCTTCGGAAAGAGACATAGTTTGCGAAAAAAGTGTTAGTTCTCATTTATTTTGTGTTGTTCCCGATTGCTACGGGGGTTCCTTCTGGACTTGAAAATTACCATCGGTTCCGCCCGGCAAGGCAAACCGTCTTCTTCTCCGGCTGCTCAATCGATAAAAATAAATGCTCCGGCTAACTCAAATCGGTGGGCTTTTAACTCTTTTGAAATTGCGTAACAAACCTTAACCTGCCGCCTACCAGTCTCCTGCCTCAACTCCTACTCCTCCCTTTCCTTCCCCTCGTTCTTCGTTAAAGACATAGGCACATTGAAACCAAATAGATAATATATTTAAATGATATTAGAGATACAAACAAATTACAGGGATCTAGCAGTTCTTCTCTCCTCCTTGTAAAAACACTAGCTTAACAATGACAACTAAACTAAATAAAAAATCCTACCAGGTGAGACTAATTTACTCAAGGGGTGGCCATCCTCTACAGTTTGAAAATTGCAACAACAGGTTTTTTACTCCAGCGTGGGCTGGGACTTATTTAAATAAACACAAAAATTTATCCTACTCTTTGGTAATCGTTCATTGGACTTTAATAAACAATCAAATCAAAATTTTTTCTATAGCTTCATTACCAAAAAGTGGGACTTTACAGAACGTTACAAATTTAATTAGACTAACCTTTACAACATTTGTACAGCCGATCTTGTGAACTGCTCTTTCCTCTGGTACAGGGTGGATGTGATGAAAACTGACACTTAGGTCTCTGTGACTTCCTAGGGGGTGGCTTGAAATTAACACACGGAAACAAAATCCACGGTGCCTATCCTTCCTCGGAACGAAAGCAAAGTTTAGTGTTTGAACTGAAGCTTAGTCCAGGAAATCCTTCGCGTGGCGAGTGGGAGACAGCTAGTTGCCAAAGTTTCTACACAGCAGGTGTATTTAATTTAAACAGTGACCCCTACTATTTCCTTCCACCGGCTCTTAGAGTTTATTAACTTTGATCGCCTGCGGGAGACAGATTTTTGAGTTAGCGGCACGGCAGAACACAAATTTTTATGATTACTATCCGACGGTAAACCGCGATTTGTTCTTGGGTGGTTCGACGTATTATTTCACCAGCTCTTCTTGGGGCAAATATCTCTCCAAAACGCAGCGCTACTTCGACAAATGACCGTACGGCACTAGTAGGAAATTCCACCTGGGGCGGATCCCGAATATCGGCGCCTTGAGGACTAGGGCAGCACTTTGAATTATATATCCTCGAGAAATCACAACGTATCCTAACGCGATTCACTGCATCCAAAGTAAACTGGGGTGAAGCTCAAGGGTTCGCCAAAATATCACCTTATCGGAACCTGGGTCTTCGTCGCCAAAAAATCAACGCGAAAAGAAAATAACACTTCGAAACGGGTGCAAAAAGCACGCAACTGCGAGCAACCGAAATAAACCGGTGGCTCAAACCGCTAGGTACCCCCAAAAAAACGATCACTCAAGGTACGTGTTGACCCCTTGACGTACTAACCGCGAGTCTCTTTAAAAACAATCCCCTTCTTCAGAATTGAACTGAGAAAACCACACCCAAATTACCATAAAACAAAAATGGCTCCCGCTAGAAATTCTCCCATTGGTTTAGATAAAGAAGACTTAACCCACTCTAACTTCGTCGTCAACCTCCAGGAACTGCTGAATAAACTGATCTCACGGTTTTCTGCTGACGAATTGAAGACCCCTTATCTCTTGATGGCTCGGTGCTATATCCGCTCCTATTCTCGGTCTAGACGGCGCCTTGGGTGATAAACGAACGACAAAAAACTCGCATTACTCATGATGACGTCAATCAACTTTGCACTCTTCCCACGACGAAATTAAATCTGAGCGAAATTAAATCTATCGGACCATAGTCTTGAGCGAACCGAAATGCCCAAACACAAAATTTCTAACCGGAACAAATAATGAAATATACAGGGTGACCTTCATTATCATGACAAGAAATTTCGAATTTTTTAGTGAAATTTGGCGCGAAATAAAACCACTCGTTACACGATTTAGACGAAATTTTGAAACACCCGTAAAATTTTAGGGTGATACAGATTTGAAATTATTCCCATGTAGCATCTTTCGGAAAAAGATATAGTTTGCGAAAACGCGTTAGTTCTCATTTATTTTGTGTTGTTCCCGAATTAGACGAAATTTTGAAACACCCCTAAAATTTTAGTGTGATACAAATTTGAAATTATTTCCCTGTAGCATCCTTCGGAAAGAGACATAGTTTGCCCAAAAAGCGTTAGTTCTCATTTATTTTGTGTTGTTCCCGAATAGACGAAATTTTGAAAAACCCCTAGGTACTAATAAATGTTTGGGATTTGGATATGCATTTTTTAAATATATCTAATTATAGGTACTTATTCGCTTACATGCGTTATTTTCCAGATAGAGTCAATATAGTTCATGATCATGAAGTAACTATACTGGGTTTAAAAAAATATATACGTCTTATGAATAACTGGGAAAAGTGAAATTATTGAGGATTAGCGGCTGTGACAATGATTTGCGTTTTCTAATCGATGTTTAATTATATATGCATATTCGTCACAATGGCTAATGACCTAGGTAAATTAGCGTAATTACTTGTTTACTTTATACAATGGTTGATGGGCAGGTAAATTCTTCAATCTTTGTTTATTCGTTTCGATTTTCAGAAATAAAATTTAAGTGGAATACACCCTTAATGGCAATATATATTATGTATGACAATTTTTCTTCGGGAAGGAAAAATGGGAAGATGTCCCCCCTATATAGGGGGAGAGACCAAGGATATTTAACACGGTTTTCAGGATTTTTTTCCACGTTATGACAGAGTATTTGTTCCTTCTACTGTAGTACCTACCACTGGAATAGAAGGACAACCGTCCTGCACGATTATAAATCGGGAATCATTTACCATTATTTTTCCACCAATTTTTTTTTTCGACTGCTGCAAATCTGTCAACGTACCTCGCTGTTGGGGTGTCAGTAATTT
Organism: Photinus pyralis; assembly: GCF_008802855.1. Classification (NCBI taxonomy): domain Eukaryota; kingdom Metazoa; phylum Arthropoda; class Insecta; order Coleoptera; family Lampyridae; genus Photinus; species Photinus pyralis. The sequence continues at coordinate 18,230,485 of NW_022170403.1, forward strand.
TGTTTCATTGAACACTCACAAATTAAGTAATTCGTATTTATTTATACGAAAAACGGAATAACAAAGCTATACTAATCTGAATCGAAATTGCAATTGTGGCAAATGTGGTGGGTAAAACCCGCATCACAATATTTCGCACGAGCTCAAAAGCTGCACATTGTACAATCGGTCCATTTTTCAGCGGATGACGTACTATTTGAATATTTTATCCATGCAGACAAACCAGAATCTTTCCTCCTCTTCAGAATCGGAACTATTTTCCTCAACTTCAGGAACATTCTTAGATTTTGTTACTTTCCCTTTTAATTGCTTGATCGCCTGGATCCTGATGGGCCTCTTACGAAGCGTGGACGTGGATCTCAGACTTTCTTCCAGAATATTTGTGACTGGCGTATGGTATATGTACCTAAATTTTTTTTCCGTAATGAATGGTTTTTTTCTATTTCGGTGTCACAATGATGATTTTGTACAACTGTTTTCGGAAAACAGTTGTACAAAGACAGTGATTATAGTCGTTTTTTTTTGGTAACTCATCTCTTAAGTTGGCAGTTACTAGTTAGTACAAGTAGGTACTTCGTTGGGTACTTCCATGTTTGAACTTCAAAATGTCAGTTTTACTACGCTGCCAACCTAAAACTTAACGGCATAAAAAGTGTTCCCAACATAAAACATGTTAGTTCTAATGTTCCCTATAGTTTCTGATAATGATTTTTTTAATTAAATTAAAGCACCGAAATAGAAAAAATAGTATGAAAAACGCGTGTTACAATGCTTTATTGTAATACTCCTATCTTGCGGACACTCGTGGCTACGCTTCGCGTCGCCACTCGTGCCACAAGATAGTCGTATTACAATAGGTCGCATTGTAACACTTGTCTTTCAATATACTATTCTCTTAGGTGGTACTTTGGGAAATGGTCTCACATATTCTGGTGTAACTGGTGGAGGATGTATTCTAGATACCAGACTATGGTAAGATTACAATTTCTGGTGGTTGAATTACAATGTGTTGTACCGTCGGGTACAATTCCACTGCTAGAAAGTGTCAAGTTTTGCCCAGCGTTGTTTTTTGCTTAAAAATTAATTGCGAAAAAAGTATACAAAAACTTAACTTACAAAACATGAGGGTAATCAACTGCAATAAAATTATTGCAGCAAACCATTAATTGTCTGAAAATTGCAAATATTTCGAGATGTTAAAAGATATTTCGGCAGTGTTCAGAAACATCAAAAATAATATATTAAGTAGCCGTTGTTTTTATGACCCTTTGATAACGTTCTAGAAGATTCGCTACAGTATTATGAGTAAAATAGAAGTGAACATTCTAAATTGTATTCGAAAATGTTTTACATTTGATTACCTACCTGAGATGGTCATAAATAGACAAATGAGACATTTTTTCTATTTTCTATCCGTGGTATTTGATGAACATTAAACTTGTTTTGGATAGATTTAATTGAGGTAGTTTGGGGAAAGGGTATTCAATTCCTTTTCACTCTTTAATGTCTTTAACCCCCAGGTTTTACGCTAACTTCACACTACAAGAACACGGAAATAAAGTCAACCCGGCAACGTTTAAAAAAAATGACCACCGGAAAGACTATTCTCTCCGAAACTGAAATTTGAAAAGCAGCACGTGATCAAACATCTAGGCAGAGCCCACTAACGTTAATTAATTGTAAACAACGCTGTGACCTGAAGTGACTGTAGGGAAGAAACACTGAAATTGCGAAAACTTTGTGTAATAATGATCGTTATTATTAAGAATGTGAAAGCCCGGAAATTTAGTTAAAGTACATTAATGTAAGCAAAGCAAGCAACGCGAAAAAGTGCCGTACTCTCACAAAAGAAACTGCCAAGGGTAAATAAAAAGAGTACAACGGAGAAAAACCTTGACGATTGATTAATACAGCTCAAATGCATAAACACAAAGAAGAATTTTGATTAGCGTAATCTTGCCCCAAGATAGGTAACTCGCTCCTAGTTTCGGTGTTTCGAGCCTAAAGTTGAATGTCGATGTCAATCACGGAATTAGGTATCGTATCACATTTAATTACAGTTTTTTGCCACGCACCGTGACTGCTTCATTCACGGAGAAAATGTTAGGTACAAACAACAAGTAAGTACATACATCAAACGAATAGGTAATTTCCACATATTAAAACAATAATATTAAACATATTAAAATAATAATAATCAAAATTTATATGAATGTTACTCCAGGAACAAGGCCAAGTAATCAACACCAATAAAATAAAATTTACTCCAAACATGATGTGCACGTTATGGAATAGCAATTAGGCAAAACACAAAAACATAATAAAATATGAACAAGAGAACACAGAAAACAAAATAATGTGAAAAAATCCAACAAAAGAATCGAAGCTTGTTTGCGTGAATGAAATTGGACATGGTTACATTATAAGTTCATTAAAAGAAAAGCGACACATTCAGGTACGTTATGCAAGAAATTTTACAGTTACAAATATATTCATGTAAATAAATAATTTATTCAATGAGAGAATTCCAAAATACATAAATGTGGGGTTATAGAACAAAAGGAATATAAAAACTAGATAAATACCTGTAGACAAAAAATTTAATACAAAACAAATGACTGATAAAAAACGATTCGACTTGCTTCCGCGAAGGACAATAACAACATGTCTCTTTTACAAATAATAACTTGCTTTCTGTTTGTCGAATAAGCACGTACATTCGCTGTATATACCGGGTAGGATCATCCCACACTCTTAATACCATCCACCAAAGTTATCTACAGTTATCTACAGAAAGATTCTTTTAAGAAACTATGTATTACATGCTTACAATTACTCTAAGTATCCTTTTAAATTGACCACATCCAAGCATTAGGAATGGTTGGTGGATGATGCTAAACTCTGGTCGTTCTTTTAGAAAGTTTAGTCTGATACACCTCCAGATGCAGTATGTTGCTGATGGGCATATATATTTCTTGCCAAACTTATTAACAAACGTGGCAATGGGTGCGTTCACCAGACGAAGAGCTTCCCGAGCCCTACCAAACTGTCTGGTGAACGACTAGCTACCATTTTAAAGATGGCAAATTCAGGAGCGCTATAAGGGTACACTTGAAGCGTTTAAGTCTGGTGAGCACAGACAGTGATATATTTCAATTCAATTATATGTCACTTTGGTATCATAACGGTGAGAAACAAGGATAGAGGAATCACGCAAATTAGTCAGAAATGCATTTAGTGCATACGACCCCATACTGCATCTGGAAGTGCGATCGCAATATAGTGAAATTATTGCATCGTGATTTTTCTTTCCGAACTCCTCTGGTGCCCTATGGTTTGATGTAATCCATAGGATACAAGGGAAATTGTACGTATGTATTCTCCTAACTTAACTTAATTTCTGTATACCAAATTTACAGGTTAGTATAGTTTGGTTTAAACACTGTGTTTGAAGTATTTCTATTATATCAACAAAACTACGCTACTGCTTCCCACCCACTCGTATGTCTTCATTTCAAATAGAATGTTACGATACACCCTGTATAAGTCACTAACGCGCTTTAGACTTGTATTAATTGAATAATTGATAGTAACGCTTCGATTGTCAAACTCTTTCACTTCCCAATGAATAAACACTAGAAAACAGACATTCGAATTGATGCCGCATACGTAATTTATAACTCTACTAATTATCTTGCCATATTCCCTAATTACTTGCAAGTAAGTTATTATGTTTGTATTTGTGTCCTTCCATGCACTTAAAACGATAACTTTCAAATTTAGAAATTATGTCAATAGGTTCCGAGCACGTGCTTGGGAATTACACACCCTTCCATAAGTAGGGTATGATTCCACTATTGATTAATTTATTATGCGTAATTATTGTACATTATCCATAATTATCATATGTACCTCTACTATATTATTATATTATCAATATATAGATATTATTAGACATACATGGTGTAGAGTAGGTATTTCAATGGTAATTTCTTTATATTAAAGTATCTTCTCCCCTAATTATTTTACAGCAAAGATGTAAATACATTTTTTGTAGATAAATTCTGCGTCCAGTTGTAATTGTTGTTGTGGGGAAACGAAGAAATGAAGGAAATTATACATTATAATTATAATTGTAAATCTAATTTTTATTTCAATGATTTCATGGGACCAAGCATTTATTGCAGTGGATATTTTTATTCGAATTTTCACAAACTAATTTCAGATTCAGCATTTGCATGTTTAAGCAGTTTAAGCCACCACCAAATACCAAACTTTTTTCGAAATCAGAACGTGGCGTCCGGTTTCCGGTAACGGAAGCACAAGTGAATTAGCGGGATCTACGGGGAAACGAGATAATAATAATAATACGATTTATTGCCCAACAGAATAAAATTCAGGAAAAACGGAACACAAACCCCCTTTTTATACTTAACGCAAAAAATTGCACCTTTAAATTAAACAGTACGGTGAGAAATTTTTTTAGTCCAAAACGCAACAACTAACTCGAAGCTACAGAAAGAAAAAGATTCCCTATAAGCAACGGTTTTCACCTGTTGTAGACTTCGGCAAATTCATAGAGGGGCCGACGGTTTTCAGAGCCGGCAGAGCTTATTCGAATAATAACGTTAAAAAATTTAAACTTCTTTAACTAATTTGTCGACTGCTTGACGTGCTAAACATCGGGGATAAAGTGTGAACGTCTGGATGAATGAGCGCGCTTCCAACGACACCAACCACGACCTATTCTGACAACGTTTACTACAACCCATTGAATTAGCGACTGTTAATTGTACTCGCTTAATGGTCGAGATGAAATTCCAAAATTCGGTAGTTCAGTGAACACGATCGGGTCCCGGAATTTTGGGATCAAGCGTCACTTTACCTCAAGACCAAATTGTTGGAGGACGGTACTCACAAAGGGCGATTGGGACGTATGGAAGAATTATATCCATTGATAATGTCAAAACTTTAAGAGCGAATTTCTCGACAACTGTTTATCGGAGGAAAGTACTCTCAAAGGCAAAATGAATCGCCTGGACGAGAGATTCTATTGGTGAAGTCGACGCAAATATCCTTAAACCGAAGTATCGGAAGAGGATACTCACAAACGGCAAGTGGAATGTGAGGAGGAGACATATCAATTGGTGATGTCAAAACTTTCAGTGCAAATATCTGCAGAATGGAGTGTCGGAAGTACTCTCAAAGGGCGCAAAGATCGTCTAGACGAGAGGCATTTACCTACTTACGATGTAAAAACTTAATTGTGAATATCTGGAAAATATTGGAGGAAGGTTCTTTTTTTGTTTGTGGGCCCCCAGCTCAAGGGGCTCCAGTTAAAATGTTAAAATGGTTCACTATATGTGTAGTATGATTTTATGTATACATATGTTACTCTTTAAATAACGGAAGCTTTTGTGAACTTCCCGAGCTCGTGCTTAGGGGCCTCGCAAGGTGTAAATCCGGCCCTGTACATAATAGCATAGTATGAGTACGTTAACTGCATGACATAGGTATATGTTGCCGTATTACATGTACATCAGTCTGTGGTCACAAAATTGTTAATTTTGAATGTTACGGCGCGTCAATTTTTAACCGGCTACAACTGCGACGGGTTAACGGGTTGTCGGGTTAGCTAAATCTAAAGAGAACTTCAGTGAAACAGTAAATTCCAGGTGGATGAATGCAAATGGCAGACAGTACGCCCTCCATACGTTACACTACGACTACGTGTAATCGGTAAAGGTCGATACAAAAGTCATACAAAAAGACAGTAATATTTTGATTAATTGTATCGTATCCATTCCCATTAAAAAATATATCGCAGAAGCGTTTAAACTTATAAGCGCAGTAAAGTGAAGTTCAGACGTAAAACAATCAAATTACCCATCCTTAACGACGTTCAGACAATTTAATTAAATTTGCGACAAACTTTCAACTTCAAAAACTTGTAAGTAAGCGTGCATTTGCATAACATTTGAATTCATTTGCTTCGAGTGACCTAGAGAAATGCGACTGTGTCTGTTTTCAGTTTGAAGAGAGGCAAACAACGATTCGAATCGAACTGGAAAATATCAAATATAATTTTTTTATAAAAATATAAAAACGCAAAAACGTATTTTACGTTGATACTTTAATCTTCAAATTAAATTTCAATCAAACTCAATAAAGTTCGTTCAAAAATGTCCTTTTCGCACGAAAAGTGGACGGCTCGAAATGCGATACCATCTTACTGCTTTCTCTGTAGGTTCACAGGAAGTTTTTAATATCGACTAAGAAGGTGCCAAATTACTTTTTGCTATTAGAGTAATAAGATACATCAGTAAAGAAATCCGTTTAATTGCCGGCTAAATTTGATACGATAAGGAAGTTTGTGTTATTAGTTCACTAGCATTTCGCTAATTGCTTAGTGTTTGTATACGATCCAAAATAAATTTCTAATCGGAACATAACGGTTGATGTACGGATTTCATTAATGAAACAATTTCCTTATTTGCGAATTATATTTTAAGACAAGACTAATATGTCTTAAAAATTAATAACAAATATTTGCTGTGGTCTGGAATGTTAAAATTTACTTCAAATTTAAAGGTATGCATTCTTGTTTGATCAGGGCGGTTTAATTAGATTTAGTTTGTCGCTTAGCGGGTCATGGGAACATCGTGTAGTTAGCAACTGAGTGAGATTCCGTTTCATACATTGATGTTATAATTTTTATTTAGTTAGTTAAGGAGGAAATAGTAATCGTAGCTTTTGACCATCGACTTTGTTCGAGAAGGTCGAACATTTGAGCACACGTTCAAAATAAAGAAAAATGGTTTTCGTCTTTTAAGCTAAGGTGAGTAACTTTAGCGCATTTTGCAGGCATTGAGGTAGCGGGAGCATCTGTTTGATCTTTGACACTGTCCTAGCCCCCAGATGGGTTATCCCCCGAACCTGAAAATGTAATCATCTCAAATCTAATCAGTATAAACAACTTATTCCCTTATCAATATGCTGTTGTTTTAAAAAAATGGCGACCACCACACGAAGGGTGTATAAAAAGTAAGGAACATTGATGCTGAGCCGTTACTATTGGTCATATAAAAAAAAGTTGTTAATAAAAGTTGAATGATTAAATATTTTCCACAATGTGACGGTTTTCAATTGTTTTTCTTACGTCATAGTTTCAGAATGTGACGTCATCGCAAAAAATTTTAAATGGCAACCTATTTTTTGCCAATGTTAGGTACTTAGTATTTTGTTTTCTCTCACGTATGTGTATCTTAAAAGAAAAGCAAATTATATTATTAAAACTATTAAATACAATATTTACTAACTTTAATTTACTAAAAGATGTATAAACTGTTCACCATTAATCGCCACACAATGAGCTATTCTACTGGAAAACCCCTGTACTACATTCTGAACCGTCTCTCTAGTATTACTAGTATTTTTTCTCGAATACGAGTTTTCGGTACGAATGTCTAAATCTACTATGAATAATAATAAACTTGAACATGGAATGTCATATTTCTCAAAATTTGTCTTAACCAACCTTGTGATTTTTTTACATGGACGTAAAGAGAAAACAAAATACTGTCTAACTTTACCAAAAAAAATATAGGTTGTCATTTAAAATTTTTTGCGATGACATCACATTCTGAAACTATGACGTCAGAAAAAAACCCGTCAGACCGTCAGATTGTGACAAATATTTAATCATTCAACTAATTAACATCGAAAATCTACGACTATTTAACTATAAACAAGAAAAAAGGTTTTCACCCTAAGGGGAGTAACTTGAGCGTCTTTAGCGCATTTTCCATGCACAGATTAGTACTTTCCGAAAGGACGGAATGGACACAAACAAGACACACGCATTTTTATGGTTAATGCGTATAATTAATATTATATCTTAATATCTTCATAAATAGGAAAGTTGACGCTGCGCATGTGCATAGTTGAGTTTGAACAAAATCTTGCTATTACAGTCTGCGCATGCATTAGGCATTATGACCAGTTATGGTTGAAATTTCAAAAAATCTCTATAAGTAAGAAAGTCGACTGCGCAGTCTGCGCATGAGCACATTTGATTTTTACTACATGCGTTACGTGTGTCTTATTAGAAGCATCTATGGTTAAAATTTCAAAGAAATGTCTCTATAAATAAGGAAGTTGGCATGATTTTTATTGATTGTGACATCTCTACCTTTATTAGAAGCATCTGTAGTTGTAATCTGAAAAAAAATCTGTATAAGAAGATTTTTGAATTTTAACGTAATTTTTGGTGTTTGCCTTTGCTGCAAGCATCTGTAGTTAAAATTAAAAAGAAACATATTCTCAATAAGAAAATTGGCAATTATTCGCAGTTTGCGCATGCGTACATTAATCCCCAAGATTTTTCTTGGCTCAGGTGAAAGGACGGAGAAAGTGACTCGAATAGCGTCCCCAACTTCGTTGGAAAACGTGCTAAATGCGAGGCTAAAAGTGAACACCTTCGACACCATTAATGACATTGTCAATTAATAGGTATCTTGTTAAAGCTGTTCGGTTCGCTTATGATAGTTTTGCAGCCGAAACGCGTTGGTTTTGGTAAGCTTTTTTGTGATTTTGCATGTTTTTAGCGCATTTTTGCAAATTTATTTGTAAAAAGTAGCTTTTAATCTCACTTTGGCTGGCTCTGGCTGGCAGCAAATGTGGGCGCGGAAAAGAACTCTTGTAGAAAGGCAATGGGTGTACGTGTATCTACAAGGTCGTATAATTTGTCAACCTTAGGGACAGGGCTACATGATGTGGGGTTGGCGACATCTGGGCGTCATCCTCGAGCGTAGTTGACTAACGTGAAGGTTTTTCAGTTTTTTCCTATCTTCCACTACCGTTTTGGTCCGATTCTTTTCAAATTGGTGTCGTCGGAAAGATGTTGTAAATGCGCACAACTCCTGCGTGACGGAATTTTGTTTTTTGTCCTAGGGGCGAAATTAGCGACCTTTTGCAAGGCGCGCGCGCGTCTTCGAGAGGTAGTCAACTTGGGGCACCTTTTACCTTCCGTTGCGAATTATGTCACGCGGTTTAACGTTTCGTTAATCGCGAATCGTTGTCTCTCTTTCTCGTGTCGCCAATAGAAGCTCGAGCAATGAGAAGTGCCCAAAAATTAAGTTCTATCTTGTGGAAGTTTTTTACCGAAAAATCCACCAAAATGTGGGTGTAATATAAGTATGCACCGAAAAAGGAAATGAACGGGACGTCGGAAGTAGGTACCTTCAAAGGGAATGTGGTAGCCCCCGACACGATCCTCCTGATGGTGGAGTCAAATCTTCAAACGCGCATTGGAAGGGAACGGGACATCGGAAGTGGATACCGGCAAAGGGAATATGGTAGCCCCCGACAAGATTTTACTGAGGGTGGAGTCAAAAGTTTAAACGCGAATTGCGGGTGCACGCGGAAAGTGGGAAGCGGGTACCGACAAAGTGAATGTTGTAGCCTTCGACAAGATGTTTTATTGATGGTTGAGTCAAAAGTGGCTAATAGAATACTGATCTGTTACACAAAAATGCGCTGAAGTCCCTTCGAACTCACACTTTGATAATTTTTTATAGATCATTTCGGTTCCTGAAAATGTGTATACGAGTGAGAAAACTATAATAGTAAGGAATTAAAAATGTCGCAAACAAAGTAGTATAGTTGTTACCCGAATGTGTCTTAAAAATTGATTTTTGCCACTGAATTGACCATTAATATTTGAAGCGCAAGTGATAATGGAAGAGGAGAGGGCGAATTCATCTTGATATCGCATTATTTTATTGCGTAATGGAAGATTGCTCCCCTCTAATTTGTGACAGCATTCAATTCATGGGGTTTTGAGTGTCGACGCTCCTTCCCTTTGAAAGTGTCGGATATTATGCGGCCACATAATGTTTTTACACCTACCGACCCCTGCTGCTTTACGAAGTCTCTTCCACACACAAACAATGTTGCTTTAAACCTTATCCTCCCCTTTTCTCCCTTCTAGTGAAAATATACGATTAATAAACGTCGACAGTATTACATACAACTCACGAATTAATATAAACGCGTGCAATATACGAACGCACTTTTGTGTTGCGTGTGCTTCTAACAATTGCTTTCTACTAATTAGATGTTTATCTATTTATCTTGGCCTGGGATTATAAAGTTGCTTTACATCGCCGGTGAAACCTTTAATACATTTCTCTTTGTTTGTTCGGCGATTTTTCGTCCCCTTTTTATTCAGTCTGAGTAATTGTATTTCGCACCTTTTACGTATCGTTCGCTGGTGCGCTTCAAACACGTAGAATGAGAGGTAGAATGCAATCAACGAAACCACGAAAGCGTAGGAAAATTAATGCTTTACTTGAGGAGATTACATATTCATCCCCACGGGAAATGGGAAGTGGCGTCATTAACAGAACACATCGATCGTGGATTATACGAGTGTATCTGATGACAAATAGAAATCGTTTCGAGAGAATATCGCGTTTAGTCTGCATAAGTAAAGTTTAAGGAAGAGACATTCTTGGCACTCGTCCAATTTATTACTGCTTGGCAACGTATTATACGCATCATTAAAGAGCATTCAAACCGATAGTAAGTAGTTGCGTAATGAGACTGAAATATATAATTTTATATTATCTACGATCGATTATATGCTGAATATTTGTAAATGGTGTTTGATAATATAATTGTTACAATTATAGTTATCAGTAATCGCCCGTATCTTTATTAATAGGTCGTTAAGTTAAAACTAACCAAACGCATATGCAATGAGCACCAAGTTTCTGAAGCTGCAAATGTTGCCGGTTTAATTTGAAAACAGGTTCAAGATGAGTTAATCGGTTTTCGTTTTTCGAGTTGAGCAATAATGCCACCCTTTTTAGTGCATTTGTGAAAATTGTTTATAAAAATTATAGTCTTCGTGTAAGATCGAAGGGACTCAGCGCATTTTTGTGTGGCAGATATGTATTCTATTAGCCACTTTTGACTCAACCGTCAATAAAAAATCTTGTCGAAGGCTACCACATTCCCTTCATCGGTACCCGCTTCCGACGTCCCGTGCATCCCCAATTTGCGTTTGAAATTTTACTCCACCATCAGGAAGATCGTGTCGCGGACTACCACGTTTCCTTTGACGGTACCCCCTTCCGGCGTCCCGTTCACCCCCAATTCGCGTTTGAAAATTTGACTCCACCATCAGGGGGATCGTTACGGGGGCTACCACATTCCCTTTATTGGTACCCACTTCCGACGCCCCGTTCATCCCAAATTCGCGTTTGACGTTTTCACTCCACCATCAGTTAGATCTTGTCGGAGGCTACCATATTTCCTTTTTCGGTGCATACTTATATTACACCCACAGTTTGGTGGATTTCGCTAAAAACCTTCCACAAGATAGTACTTAATTTTTGGGGGGCACTTCTCATTGCTCGAGCTTCTATTGGCGACACAAGAAAGAGAGACAGCCATTCGAGATTTACGAAACGTCAAAACGCGTGACAAAATTCGCAACGGAAGGTAAAAGGCGCCCGAAGTTGACTACTTCTCGAAGGCGCGCGCGCGCGACTTGCAAAAGAGCGTTAATTTCGCCCCTAGGACAAAAAACAATATTCCACCGCGCAGGAGTTGTGCGAGTTTACAACATCATTCCGACGACACCAATTTGAAAAGAATCGGACCAAAACTGTAGTAGAAGATAGGGAAAAACTAAAAAACCTTCACTTTAGTAAACTACGCTCGAGGATGAGGCCCAGATGTCGCCAACCCCACATCAGCCCTGTCCCTAAGGTTGACAAATTACACGGCCTTGTAGATACACTTACACCCGTTGGCTTTCCACAAGAGTTCTTCCACGCGCCCACATTTGCTGCCAGCCAGCCAGCCAACAAAGTGAGATTAAAAGCTACTTTTTAGCGCATTTTTGCAAATTTATTTGTAAAAAGTAGCTTTTAATCTCACTTTGGCTGGCTGGCTGGCTGGCTGGTCGGCTGGCTGGCAGCAAATGTGGGCGCGTAGAAGAACTCTTATAGAAAGGCAACGGGTGTACGTGTATCTACAAGGCCGTGTAATTTGTAAACCTTGGGGACAGGACTACATGATGTGGGGTTGGCGACATCTGAGCGTCGTCCTCGAGCGTAGTATACTAACGTGAAGGTTTTTCAGTTTTTTCCTATCTTCTACTACAGTTTTGGTCCGATTCTTTTCAAATTGGTGTCGTCGGAAAGATGTTGTAAACGCGCACAACTCCTGCGTGGCGGAATTTTGTTTCTTGGAGTAGGGGCGAAATTAATGTCCTTTTGCATGGCGCGCGCGCGCGTCTTCGAGAGGTAGTCAACTTCGGGCACCTTTTACCTTCCGTTGTGAATTCTGTCACGCGTTTTAACGTTTCGTAAATCTCGAATGGCTGTCTCTCTTTCTCGTGTCGCCAATAGAAGCTCGAGCAATGAGAAGTGCCCCCAAAAATTAAGTACTATCTTGTGGAAGGTTTTTAGCGAGATCCACCAAAATGTGGGTGTAATATAAGTATGCACCGAAAAAGGAAATGTGCGGTAGCCTCCGACAAGATCTAACTGATGGTGGAGAAAAATCTTCAAACGCGAATTGCGGGTGAACGGAACATCGGAAGTGGGTACCGTCAAAGGGAATGTGATAGCCCCCAACAAGATCTTACTGATGGTGGAGTCAACACTTCAAGCCCAAATTGCAGGTGAACGCGCCGGGACGTCGGAGGTGGGTACCGACAAAGGGAATATAGTAACCCCTGACAAGATTTTCCTGATTGTGGAGTCAAAATTGGCTAATAGAATACTGATCTGTCACACAAAAATACGCGGAAGTCCTTTCGATCTCACACGAGGACTTTGATAATTTTTTAGTATCATTAATGTTTATTCTTGAATGTTGAAGATTCTCTATCATGGTGTTATATACAGGGCTTGATCTGGATTAATTGCTGTTTTCGGTAAAATGATCAGCACGGCTGATTTGGCAATAGCCCATTCGATCCACCCAATTTTTGAATACATTATTTCGGGCCTTATCTCAGCAATAGTAAAAAGCTTGAATCTCGGTTTTGAGGTCTTGAATTGTTTCTGGATTGTTGGCGTAACATTAATCTTTCATCGCTCCCCAAAGATAGGTAAGTCCTATGACGTCAAATCGCAGCTTTTTTTGCCAAATTTTTTTTCAAATTTCGCACAGTTTGAGTAGAAAAATTACCACCGTGGAAGTAGGTTTTTGATATTTCCCAACTTTCTTCAAGCGTATAGCGTCTACTTCGTAAATGTTAGAGTTTTTACTAAATATTTGTCAATTCCCGAATGACATTTTACGTTTTGGAAGTCAAATAATGGTAGTTCAAATTCCAAACATTAGATGGACCACCCTGTATAATGCCCCATTGCGACAGCAGTGTAAACAAAAGAAACTTGGTAGTTATTAGCGCATTTTGCAACGAAGTTAGGTGCGCTGTTGCAGCCACTTTCTTTGTCCGTCCGCTTGTCGGACGTCGGGCCGTCTGTCCGAGGCCTTAACGACTCTTACAGTTTTCAATATATTTAGTTCTTTCTTTTTGAATTCAGTAGCTTATAGCTCTAGTACATGAGTCAAGAAAAATCTTGACGATTGTGTACAAATTGACTTGACAGATTTAATTTATGCTAGGTATATGCGATATGTTTGTTTTTACTAGAAACGCCCATGGTTAGAATTTCAAAGAGAGATCTTCATAAGTAAAAAAGGTTGCATTTTTCAGTCTGCGCATGGGCGCATTTGATTTTTACTATGTCCGATGTGTTCGCCTTTGCTAAAAAATGCTTTGGTTAAAATTCCAATAAAAATATCTCCAAACAAGGAAGTTGACATTATGCAGTTTGTGCATGCGCACATCTGATCTTTACAATATGCGATATACTTGTCTTTACTAGAAAGATCTGTGGTTAGAAATTCAAAAACATTTTTCAAGACATGGATCCTGTCAGGATTTAAAATGTGACCGGTGTGATTTTGTCACCAAGTCCAAATCTAATTTTAAAACACATTTGTTAATACACAAGACCAGTAAGAATTTCAGAGGCGCCTAGTACGAATCACAACAGACAACACCGTAAACCCCCGTTATAAGCCTCCAAATACCAGTCATATGCCGGGAATATGAACTGAAAAAACCGCACATCGTGTTTACGCGAATATTTTTAGTCAGAACTGATTTCGTATGATCGCGATATCCCGAATATATTCGACGCGCATCTCATCGTCTTGGAACGGTCTCTACATGTGCTTCACGTCGCTTTATACACGCGTTTTTATAGTATTTTTTATTATACCTGCAATATAATTCAAAAAGATAAGGGTAGTACAAAGAAATAATATTGACGTTACACTCGAATACATTTCTAATTGTAGGGTGATTATTCGTTATCTCAAAATTGCCATGGAAATGTCACTTCACGTTTCCTTATAAAAATCGCCGTCTTTGTAAATAAAATGGCTTCCCCCATTCAGTGGATTGTTGCAGAAGCAGAAAAAGTCGGTACCTGCAAAATCTAAATAATGTGAAAAGTTGTACGTTGGCGTGGATGAATAGAAAGCATCTTTCAACCAAAATCTTAAATGCATCGTCAATGCTCCACATAAAGACACCTTTTGCATGTGCAGAAAGCGATCCGAGCGGATTTTTTGTTCAGTCTCAGATTATAGTTTTATAAGTCATATTTGAGGCAACGTTACTTAGCAACCTTTAAAGCTCGGCGTACGTGTTAATTTAAACAGCGATTCTGCTGCAGATACAATAAAAATAATTATTTTTTTGTAACAGCGATTTAATCACTTCGGTTGAAGAATTACAGTATCACTGGATTACTGATATACGAGTGTACTCCGTTGAAACCGACTATTAATTCTTATAGTAAAACACGAAACTTATTATACTCGTATTGTAACGGAAATGCTCCAGACATGACGTCGCCTTTGGCGCTCTGGAATTTTCTACGCGCGCGATAGTGGGATTTTTCGAGAATGTACTGGACTTACATTGCTTGCGTGTATAAATGCTTGCGGACCGAACATCGCGGCAGTCTACTACCGAACGAGTACGTAAACATCGAGCGCGGAAATATAAATTGCGAAGTGTGAGTGATATAAATAATCGATATAAATTGTACGGATTTTATAGTGTTTTAGTTTTGTTTAATAAATATTGATATAAATCGAACCCGAATTTATAAATCACGTTACAGTATATTAAAATTCTAAGGTTTATATTGTTGTACGTATTAGTTCCGGCTTATTTCGAATTTGTATAGGTACGCCGGTGTTAGAATAAATAGCACACTTGCCACATAATTAAGCTACCTATTTATGTTCTCTTATGATTTCCCATTACGAAAAATTTCTAGCACATACTTTGAATTTAGGCAATTTAAATGTGCAATAATTATATTATCTAATTAAATTATTAATCCATACTTTTGAGTTATAAAAATTAAATGAACGCGATGTGTTATAACCTGTCGAATCGGTCGAGTAGTTTTTTCTCGATGTAATACCTACGTTGAAAATATGGTATGTAACTTAAGACCAAATGTGCGAACGGTCCACATACCTTCGTTAAATTTACGCATCGAAAATGTTCGCAATGCCGTTATGTCTCTACGTGTTGGAACGTTCAGTTCCCAAAGCCACTGTACAACCAACCTTTCTGCGATAACCAATTTCTAGCACAAATTTCGAATTTTGTCGGTTTACTTTGATGCCATGTATTATGGTCGGATATTATGGACGTGTTGACCATTTACGGTAGGTTTTAGTGGCAAGCCAATCAACCCAAAATGAACGTGGACGATCTTTATTTACCTATTCATGTCACGTATAATAATTATGTGTAGTACAGGTATCCTGCATACAATTTTTCCTACATTACTGGTTGTTAGATATCGATTTCATTTTATTAAAGTGCTTGTTATTGTCACAGATCTAATAAATTATTAATATGGTTTTAATTTCGAAATATCTTCCAATGTGGGATATTAGGTACCTACTTACATTTTACCTATTTTCATTGAATAAAATGTTTTTTTTCAATGCTATTTTTCTATTTCATAGTAAGTGGTAGGTACTTGTTAGGTAGATTAGCGTTATTTGAAAAAAGTTCTTGCGGACAATATAAATCGAATTTGAGTGTGCTGATGGAATAGTCAATAGGACTAATTAAATGATCTGTTTTTTAAAATATAAGTAGAAGACTTCGTCTATTTTAGCCAAACGGTAACACAATTAATATGTTGTTCTATTTTTTTTATGTTTGCTTATGCAAAATTGTAATTTTTACTGTATTATACTGCTTTTTTAAACACATACAGATAAAAAGGTTATATTTTGTTTTACAACGTTATAGTTTTTTAACAGTCCTCATTTTAATTCTGCCATTAGTACATTAATTTCAATGAAATAATTAAATTAAAAATCGCAAAATAATATCATCTTTGCATTCCTTTGGTGTGTGAATACATAGGTATTTGTAAACTTTCTTGTGATCTGATAGTCCACTAGACAAACTTTGGGGGTTTGAAAAGTTTCTTGTTTTGAAATAAATAAAGTGTCAAAATATATCTTACTCTTCTCCCCGAAACTCAAGGCACGTCATCTTCATCCAGAATTTCTCCAGCCCCGTGGTTCCCGTTTGGAAATGCTTTTCCAAAATATGTGTTCACCTGGTCTATTGTGGAAAATTTTTCTCCTGTCAGATAAGCTTTTAGTTATGGGAAGTCTGATGGAGCCAAATCAGGTTCAATGGAGGCGGGAAACAAAACGGAATCGCAAATTGGTAAATTTTTAGGACACAAATGCATTGCCATGGTGAAACAAATCTAGCACAAATCGTGTTTGTCCGTGATTTCTGAAGTGAGCAGAGGAAATCGGTGTTCCGGAATGCGGTGTGGAGTAACTATGACTCTCTTTGCCAATTCCGAGCGGTAACGTAAGGCATTTGAACCAGAGCTAACGTGAAAGTCCTCCTATTGTAGTGGTTCACACGACTAAGTTGACACGTGTCATAGTTTCGAGCAGCTACCTCCACGTGGTTCGCGCTGGTCTCCTTGTGTGGAAAAGCCAAGTGCTGCGGAAGGACTTTCGTCCTACGCAACAGGGCCTAAAGGAAGAGAAAGCATGACGCGCACTTGGGCACGGAACGTACTTGCGAACTGTTTCGCACGAAGGGATTACATTATTTTCATCTATTTTTAACTGGAACTCATTTAAACAGTTGTCTAAACAAAACAAATGATGTTACGTGCCGAGTTACGTGCTTGATATTTTACATAGGTACCCCACAAAGTTTTATTCTGTCGCCACCGCTATGGTCATTTGAACATTACGAATCACGAGTGACCGAGCCTTATTAAATTACTGTATTTTAGTAAAAGAATACACCTTTAAGCAGAAATATGGTTTGGTTTATTGGCGTTGAATGAAAAATCATTGGCGTATAGGTTTCATTTTCAGAATCGCAAGAGCTTTTAAAATAGCTGATAGGTACGTAGAAAATACCTTTTCGCATTTTGAATATCACAATTCCATTTTCCAGGAAATTTGTGCGATAGGTAGGTCTCGCAACGAATAGGGCGTTATGCGCGCGTGCACCATCCTGTTGAAACCAACAGTTTCCGACTTTTAGTTGTTTTATGTGCCGTATATCGTTGCATTCGTAATTAAAAAATGGTAATCAAACAGTATGTACTTTTTCACGAATCATATAAAGAAATCTTGATGCCGATCTCTCCGAAACGAAACGTTTTATTTTTTATCTGTTAAACATCAGAAAAAAATAAAAACAAAAACGGCAATTTCGGTCTGACTATCTTCGGAAGTAATCGCAATTTTCTATTTTTTACAGTATGCTAATTATTTTTTAAATGCACTATTTGCCTAATTTGCCTCACTCTGTAATTGGGCGCAAGTCTGTTGAGGACCCAGAACTATCTTCGTATCTTCTATGGTTTCCTAGATCTTCATGATAGACATCCTTATCTTGGACACAGTGCATATGTCGTAGTCTTTTAGTGAAATCCGTCACTTCGCGAAAAGCCTAGTCATTTATTAAAACGCTTCCCCTTCTAGATCGATAAAGGATACAATTTATCGATCTCGAAGGATAAGAGAATCCAATCACTAAGCCTAGAAGGACACTGTTCCACAGTTTCACTAAAGCCTCAAACGTTTCGTGAAATGACGGATTTCACAGAGAAATTTTCACTAAAAGACTACGGTTTTTTTTAAAATTATGTATTCAAACATACAGTGTGTCCCCGGATGGAAGAGGAAAAAAAATTTTAATTTTAACTTTACGCAAAAAGTCATTCTTTATAAAAATTTTTGCTTGCCTCAAAATCACCTATTCTGAAATAAAAATCTTTCCTTTTAGCAGCCGAGAAAATTACAAAAAACGCAAAATCTACAGCGGAAATTTTTCTAAGTTGCATGTTTTTGATTAAATCAGACTATCATTGTATCTATACGCTTACGTTTGCTACTTTGTTATACAATTTGATTCATACCTTTGTTCCAGATTATCTTTTTAAATTGTTAGTAAAACGAGCTGATATGCATAATGTTGCTCTTCGAAATATCAATACCCAGTACACTATACCTAAACATAGTACAGCAAAATACAAAAGTTCCTTTGAATACACAGCCCCTTGCATGTTAAATAAATATCATGTACTATTTCAACTGTCATCTGTTCATCAATTTAAGGAAAAATTTAGAAATCAGTTGTTAAATTCCCAGAAATTAGCAAATTAAATGTGTAGCCAAGTACCCGCTTTGTAGTTACCAATTAAGAATTATTACGTAAAATAATAACACTACCTATTTATAATAAGCAAAAATACTAATCCTCGTCAATTTTGTAAATTTATTTCGATCAATCAATTTGTTATTTATAATTTTAATTTAGATTGTTTGGCATATAGAATATAATAATTCTTGCTTCCATGTTGATTTTCGTTGTTTATATACATATATTTTATTGTTTCTATATTTCATTTAGTTTTGAATGTTTATAAGGCCATTAATGTTGTTATATAGATATATTTTATTGTTACTATATTTAATTTTTTTGCATGTTTATAAATGTTTATAAGATGTTATAGTTGAAAGTATGTCCAGGAAATATGGCAGGATTGAAATCCGGCTTTGTTATTATTATTATTATTATTATTATTTAACCAAAAACATGCAAATTTCCGCTGTAGATTTTGCGTTTTTTGTAATTTTCTCAGCTGCTAAAAGGAATATCTAGATTTTTATTTCAGAATAGCTGGTTTTGAGGCAAGCAAACATTTTTATAAAAAATGACATTTTTGCGTAAAGTTAAAATTAAAATTTTTTTCCCTTTTGTTCAGTCCATTCGGGGACACACTGTATATAAAAAACAGGATGTTCTACTTAAAAAAAGGGGTTATTTCTAGACAAACCGGAAGTGAAAAAATTGTCATGGTTGCAAGTATAGGTAATGGTTACACCTAATTTAAGCAAGGAATACAATCACGCGAGTTAAGGGCGACTGTAATCTTCTCCGCATTTTTCCACATTTTTCTGAGAAATATGAGCAAGTACATTTCAGTAACTTAGTAGGGTTTTGAAATAAACAGAAACAGAAATACCCCACCAAAGCAACAAAATATTTGAAAGACTAACGAGGTTACAAATTAAAGTCATTCCTTTTTTACCAAAACATATCAGCGTTGTTTATGGATATATTTCGCTAACAAACTACCTACCAAATGCAGGAGATACCTCAATGGCCACGTCAAGAATTTGTGTATTTTTAAATTACTTTTCCAAAATATACCTACTGATTTGAAGCAAGGGAACTGTGTTGACAACGTTCACGTGTTTGATCTTGATCATTTTTTAAGGTATGAACAAAGTATAAATTCGAATAATCATTAGCGCACAGCCTGTAAATACAGATGGCATTACAAAACTCAATAGAGTGTAAGTAGTATGTGATTTATTTGATACGTACTATTAAAACTCGATTTAGAACTGTAAGTCAATATTTTATGTTGTTCTTCTTCTTTTACATGTAAGTATCCAACTGACACAGTTTTTACACCAATAGTTGAATGCAAGTATGTATAATGTTATTCTGCTAGGTTTCTGTAATACTGTAGTTAAGGTACCTTCTAAATATGGGTAATTTTAATTGGATTACGTCATGTATAGAATAACGGTATAGATTGGGGGGCTTGTGACTAACAAAAATCACCCTACCTCATTCGATGGTATTAAAAATATTTCCTATTATGTCACCCTAATCTTATAGCCATATAATTAACCAAATAACGAGAGTGTGGGATGAAGATCGAAAAACCCTTACTTGTCGTGGGGAAACAACAAAATACTAAGTACTATCGGGAATTATATAATGTATAAATCTCAATAGGGTTGCATTATTTATACAATTCACGAGACTTTGGTAATTTTTTTTAATGATCATATGTCTTGCCTTTAAGAGATTACTATTTAATTAATTATTCAGTATAGAGGTCTTCAAGCTAAAATCATCTCATTTTGTTCCGACGCCTTTATGACAGATTACTTCCCCGTGCATGTTACTTGCCAAGTTATGTTATTTCCAGAATAACCAAACTGCAATTGTTTAAATTTCTGTTAAATACCATTTTTGGAACAAAATGTTTTTAATGTATGTCTTTTCGGCTTGAAGTTTTAAGTTTCAACACGGTTTCCGAGGATGAAATCTTTAGGATAATCCGGTCAATTAAATCAAAGGCAATTGGTATTGATGGGATTGGGATTAATCTGATTAACTGGTGTATTCCGTATCTGCTTCCAATAATTACGCATATAATAAATTTTTGTATTACGCATTCCACTTTTCCAAAATGTTGGAAGCAGGCACGAATAATTCCGTTGCCTAAAATTTCAAACCCCACTTTACTTAAACACCTGCGCCCGATTAGTATATTGCCTACCTTATCTAAAGTTATGGAGAGAGTAATTGCCCTGCAACTTTCGTCGCATTTGTGTTTCAATAAAATTATTCCCAACGTACAGTCAGGCTTTAAAGTTGGCCACAGTTGCAATACAGCCTTGCTAAACATAGTGGACGACATAATGATTGCTTCAGATAAGGGACACTTGACTACTCTGGTGTTGTTAGATTTTACGAAAGCTTTCGACACAATTAACCACAAACTGCTCATTTCCATCTTACATTACTCGGGACTATCACATACAGCCAGGAAGTTTATGATTAGTTATTTGGAGGATAGAGTCCAAGCGGTGTCGACTGCAGGTATTATGTCTAAATTTCTTCACACTAGTTGCGGTGTACCGCAAGGCTCCGTATTGGGTCCAATCTTGTTCAACATCTATATTTCTACGTTTCCCCTTGCACTAAAGCATTGTACTTCTCATTTCTATGCGGATGATGCGCAGTTATACTACTCTTTTGACCCATCGGAAGTACAGTTAGCATGCCATAGAATTAATGAAGATCTAACGCGTATTGCTAATGTTTCGAAGGATCATGGGCTCTTCCTTAATTCGGTCAAAACGCAAGCGATTCTCTTTGGTAGGGATAAACATAGATTAGAAGCGAAGGGTTACGTACAAATAGCCATAGGTGGAAAGGCAATATCCATAGAAGATTGTGTAAACAATTTGGGATTAGTGGTTGATTCAAATCTGCGGTTTAAAAATCATATATCCCGATGTATACAACGTGGTTATGCGAGTTTGAAGATTATTTACCGCACTAGACACTTGCTTACTCGTATGCCGAAAGCTACTCTATGTAACGGCATGGTGCTGTCTGGTCTAAATTATTGTGATACTGTCTATGGCCCCTTCCTTGACTCAGCAGATATAAGAAAGATACAATTGCTGCAAAATTCCTGTCTAAGACTTATATTTGGAGTCAGGAAATTTGAACCAATTAGTTACAAATTAAAGGAATTAAAATGGCTTAATATGAAAAATCGGAGGTTTTTGCATGCTGCCACGGTATTCCATAATATTATAATCAACAGGTCGCCATCTTATCTGTATGAAAAGATTACCTTTAGGACGGATGTCCATAATCTGAATTTAAGGTTTAAGGGGCTATTAACACCGCCAACACATGTTACTCAATTTTTTAAACGTTCCTTTTCTTATTGCATTGCAAATATTTACAATAACTTACCCGAAAACCTTAAAAAACTTTCTTTAATTTCATTCAAGTGTAAGCTACGGAAATTCCTGCTTGAAAATCAGTCACGTGCCTAAACTTCAAATATTATTTTTTTTGTTTGTTACATTTATTTTTTTTTCTAGTTCACATTCATACTTTTTTATTTATTTTAATTTAGTAATTCTAATTAGTTTTCATACCAAATAGAATATGTCTATACTAGGTATCGGAATAATTTCTAGGGTTAAGTGTAAAAACAGGCAGCGGTTTTTTTCTGCTGCACTGAACTTCGCCCTTGCTTGGAAGTCCTTTTGTTATTTTTTCTCTATTTCCTCAAATAAAGCCAATATTATTATTATTATTATTATTAAAGCTGTAACACATAGTTCTTCCACAGTGCCAAAAGGCCTATGTTTATTTTTTACAAAGAAATAAAATTGAACTTTTACAACGATCATGAAAAATGTCAACCGTTTCACTTTTATCACAAAGAGCAAACATAAAATTTTTTAATTAACCTTTTCGTAATAGGGAAACGACAAAGTGCGCTGTAGTACGCAATTAATAAAGCACTTGATGAGTGATTAGTCAGTATGCGTAACGACCGCGCTTCCCTCTTCCAGAATCGATGAGCCTCTTAACAAATCTGTGTAATGAATCCCTCCCTCAGAAACGGCTATAATGCAGTGAAAATCTCGGAACGATATAAGCGAGATTACTTGCTGGTTTGTTAGGGTGCCAGACCCCAGTGAAACTAAACACGAACCCTTAACTACTAACCCTCTTGTCACCAATGACAGCTACACCCAGTCGAATCTTCTCTACACAATATCAATATTTTAGTCTAAAGTCTGTTACGGAATTAGCTAAACTACAGTTCTTAGCCCTACACGAAAATAACTTTAACGAAACCCATTTTTCATTTCGTCCCCAAGCAAAATAGGCATGCGGGTGGGTGTTCTATTGTAAAAAAAAGCTTCTATTGAAGTGAAGCAAAAAACGTATTACGATAAAAACGATATCTTTTTTTTGTTGCAGGGTCCTCCACCTCAAGCCGGCCAAATTAAGTTTACAATTGCGGATACGCTGGAACGGATAAAAGAAGAGTTCAACTTTCTACAGGCACAATATCACACGTAAGTACACCTACCTTTACTTTAATTCTAATACTAAATCTTAATCGATAGAAATCTGCAAGATAATTAAACTTGAAATTACTTTAGAATTAATTGGAATAGATGAACAGTGAATTTACCGCCGCAAGTTAGTCATTTACCCTTTGTGGCTCCATCTCCACACAGCTAGAACAAATATCTGCGTTAATGCGGATCTCAGAATTTCCCGCGTAAAGTTCCCACTTTTCGCTGAAACTTAAACTTTTTTTATTGGTTTATTTTTGGGAACGCGTCCACACGTTGCTAGTGACAGCGGGTGTCATGACAATGGCATTTTGAAGAATGCTATAACCACATAAATAAATATAAACACTATTTCTGACGCATCTGATCTCGGATAAAACGTGTGGTACGTACCACGTCCTATTTTGAAAATCTCGAATGTCTCCATTTTGGGTCTGCAAATGATACGTAGGTAACTACTACTAAAACATCTACGTGGTGCTCTTATTATACCTACCTATACAGGGTGTTTTTTGGGAGCTTTAGTTAAACGTTTCTGGGAAAGTAAAATAGGTAGGTTTTTGAAAATCTGTACTTAGGAGTTACTCTGAAGGCCGAATCGATGTAAAATATTTTCAAAATGGCCGCACTTCCGGAAACACCGGAAGTAGATAGTAACTTCGTTATTTTAAATGGCAACCCCCTATTTTTTATTACATTTTTGGATTCTACGTAAAATTCAGTTCTTTTGATACCCATATGTCGATATCTGCCATTTATGGTTTTTAAGTTATTTTGACTTTAAGAAAAAAAATGGCGGATGCAGATGGTACCTTGATAATTGATTACTTGAAAAAGGTTATATATAGTCATGGCAACCCATTATTATCAGTGCATAGAGAATGAATAGGGCTTTCACTTAGTGTACTTAAAAAAAGTTAAGTTGCGTACAACCGCACCTATGGAGATCCAAATTTAAGAAACTTCAAAGTCTATAAACTCAGTTTTTTTAAATGGAATGATCATGTTCTTAATATTGCATGAGATAGAGAATCGAAATTGGCATATTTTGATATTACATGTTCCTACAGCTATCTTTAACAGTTTCTGATTTATTCCCATTTCATTGAATTGAACTCGGAATTGATGCCATTTTTTTCGCATTTTCTTTTTAGTAGTTGGCCATGATTTTATAACAATCGAATTTTAAACAAATCAAGGAATGGATTCTTTAATACCATTGATTCTAGTTCTAGACTAAATAATTCATTAATAAATAACTCATTTATTAAGGATATAGGACGGAAAATTTTTGAAAAATCTAAACAGAGTCGTTCAACTGAATTTCTTAAACAACGTATAAGTCTGGAAATTAAGAGAGGTAATGCGATATCTGTTCTAGCAACAATTCCATACCAAAAATGTTTCAACGAAGTTTTTTATATTTTGCATTGAATTTATTTTGTTAATCTTGCATTTGCAATTCAATTCATTTTCTTAAATATTCTCTTGTAGAGCTTTGTATCACTTTGCTTCAACGGTTTGTAGTGCATTAGGGGTACAAAATTTCCAAAATTCATACAATTTCGTTCCAGTTTTCGAATGAATGTACGGAAAGCACGCGCCGCGATTCTGCCCATTTCACCATAAATAACAATTAAATTCCAAAAAAGGTGAAACCACTGCGAGTCATTTTTCGATTTTTGACAAACTATGTTAACCTAGAACAGTAGGTGACGGATTAGTGTCACTAGATTTGTTTAAAATTCAATTGTTATAGAATCATGGCCGACTACTAAAAAGAAAATCCGAAAAAAATAGTGTCAATTCAATAAAATGGGAATAAGTCAGAAACTGTTAAAGATAGCTATACGAACATGTATTGTCAAAATATGCCCATTTCGATTCTCTATTTCGTGGAATAGTAAGAACATGGTCATTCCATTAAAAAAAACTGAGTTTTTAGTCTTTGAAGTTTCATACATTTGGATATCCATAGGGGCGGTCGTACGCAACGTAACTTTTTTTTAAGTGCACTAAAAGAAAGCCCTATTCATTCTCTATGCACTGATAAAAATGGCTTGCCATGACTATATATAACCTTTTTCAAGTAATCAATTATCAAGGTACCATCTGCATCCGCCATTTTTTTTCTTAAAGTCAAAATAACTTAAAAACCATAAATGGTAGATATCGACATCTGGGTATCAAAAGAAGTGAAATTTCACGTAGAATCCAAAAATGCAATAAAAAATAGGGGTTGCCATTTAAAATAACGAAGTTACTATCTACTTCCGGTGTTTCCGGAAGTGCGGCCATTTTGAAAATATTTTACATCGATTCGGCCTTCAGAGTAACTCCTAAGTACAAATTTTCAAAAACCTACCTATTTTACTTTCCCAGAAACTTTTAACTAAAGCTCCCAAAAAAACACCCTGTATGGACTAAACAATAGTACCTAAAATGAATAAATTCCTGATGGTGTTTTCATTGTTCCATTTTTATAAAAAAAAAACCTTTATAAGGAAACATATGCAGATAATACTTGTGCAGTTCACACTATTTATCGTAACGTAATTTATTACGTTTACTTTACGATTAGTAGTAGTAGTACTATTTTTATGGGAATGTTTCCCCTTATGTGATAGTTTTGTCCGTCCGTCTGTTCCTAGTATAACTCGAGAACGAAAAGACACAGCGAGGTGAAACCTCCTCAAATCGATATCTACGAGTTCAAGGATCAGTGCTATTGAATATGAGCCGGATTAAAAGTCGTGTGTCCGAATGCGTTCTGATTTAGCTTCAAGCGGTGCACAAACTGTCTACTGCGCGGTGATTATATAATTTGCGGAGCAATCCTTATGAAATTCTGCTGGTAGGTTCAAAACTTCATATGCGAATATCTTAAGAATCGAGTGTAGGAAGTCGGTATTTACAAAGAGAAAGTGATAGGCCTCGTCAACGGCACCCCATTCGACCGGATCTGATTGCTAGCAACGGAGATATATTTTCGAGAACGAAGAGCCGTAAGAGAGTACTCACAAAATCTTGAAATTCGTGACGTGATTTTTATTGTTGCACAATTTGAAATGTTTTGACTGACTTTCTTTTGCTTTTGATATTTTTGGTATTTGTGTGTGCTATGCCAGGTTTTTTGTCCGGAAGAAGGTTTATCTGACATCGTCTGCTTGTGTGCGTAATATATTTTATATTTTCTCGTCTTTTCTTACGCACAAAAAACCGCCAGTTTTAACACTGACTGCTACCTAAATTCGAAAGTGTCACGAAACCTCCGTCGTTTTGACAAGAAAGTAAGAGTGGCTCTGCTCGTGAGTATGGGGTTAGTCAAGATTGCAGTCGCTTTTCGACTTCTGCTGCCAAGTACTGTAGGCGTTGTTATTACCAAAAACGCGTAGTGATTTTTTTTAAATTTTCTTTTACGTCCAAATAATACTGTCCACCTTGTGAGTAAAAGTTCGCGAGATAGACAACGCGTTCCAAATAGCTACCGAAACATTTTTTTAGTAATTGGTAAATAGAAGTTGTTGATGTAATGGGTATCCTACCCACAATGCAGCACTGTCTGTATGGTTGCCTACATACGTATTTTCTTCCATTGATTGCATGATACTATGTAAACATACTTAGTGATGAAGTCATAACATCGATGACGTGCGCGCAAACTAAGGAAAATCCTACTATACAACATAATTTGCCCCAGAAACTGTACCTACTTTTTGTTTACGAGATTACCAGAACCTTAATCGATTTCCGTTTTCTTTTATAATTCATTTCCCTTTACTGTAATAGTTCCATTAAGTGATTTCGTTTAAAATTACTTGCGCGAGCTGGAATGTTTAAAATAAATTGAGTTGGTGTCAATGCCATTCTTGTTACGTATTCTACTGATTTTCTTTTATTGTTTCAGATTAAAATTGGAATGCGAAAAATTAGCTAGTGAAAAGACTGAAATGCAAAGGCACTACGTTATGGTAAGTTCTCGCCTTTTATAAACGTTTCGCCGCCTATTCTGCTGTTTTTTTTCTAAATTTGAGTTAAGCATTATTGTGACGTTCCTAATCTTGGGCTTATTAAAGTAGAAATATAAAACCGCAAGCTGGAGAAGTAAATCCCATTAGGGCATAATACATCTTCTTTACAAACTAATGACTAAAACCATGCTCCAACGAAGCGTGGGTTCTATAGAAATGACAAATGAGAACGAAAAAGGAACACAAACACGATAAAAGTTTTATTTTATGGTCACGAAACAATTTTGTGCCGTTCGAATAATGCAATATAATAAGGTATCCAAATATCACATTAGTCTATCATTAACACGTGCCGGTTCACATTCAGTTGATTTTCACGCGTTGGGACCTCTCTCTATCATTATCTAAAAAGAAAGCGATTATTGGTGCATATTAAATCAATCGATAGCTGTTACCCGGACCACTTGTAAAAGTGATCAATTGCAGAACTTCTACACAAGTTATACCGAAGAGTTCAAATCAGCATGAGATTGGGAGATCGATAACGCTTATAAGATGAAAGTTAGCTCTACGAGGTGCTCGTAAATGATTTTATTCAGTTATCTTTGCTAGTAATTCTTTTTATACCATCGTAAAGTTTACAGTAACGTTTTCCGTGTTCTTTCAGTTTGTTGCGCTCCCGTATAATTTACTACTCGATATAATTTCTTCTTCAAATTAAAGTTTAATGTTATTGCATTAGGTTTTTTGCAAGTTTTGAGTGGCGACCACTTGGGAAAATAGAAGGAAGAGCATTAAAAGTTTAACTCCCAATGGCGTTTGTGGAGAGTTATAGAACCTTCCTGGTTATGTTTAGAAGCAAGCACTTATTGAAATATTTCGAATTATAAATGCTAGAGCGACGATCTCTTGAATGAAAAAAAGCCCGAGGGAAGTACCCTGAAAAATGTAAGAGTGTAGGTAAAGGAGAGGCTCCTGACAACCTTTCGTTGTTGAAGAATATGCATTATAAGGAGAAATGGACATGAAAATAGTCAATTCTTTCCAAATTTGATTTATGTGCGTTCAAAATTGTGAAGAGCAAGTGGTGCGACAGACAACACTACAACAGACACCTCACACCCTAACTGCACACGGCGTGCTAGATTTCATAAGTTTTCTAAATAGTGAATTTCTTCATTTTTGTTTATATCAATCATATGCATATTTTATGTTGTTGTACAGCAAATTGATTGCTCTTGTCAAAGATCTTAAAAAACGTAGGCCTTGCATTTGAAAAACAAAGTTGCATCGATTTCCGGATTAACTGGAAGTGATATCGGAAATTTAAATATGCCATCGGATAGATCGTCATGGCGCGTACAAAATTATGCTTGACCATTGAATCTCGCCAATTAAAAGATATATTGAAGTGATCCTCTTATCTTGACCACAATGTATACTGATAATATTATCTGATTTCCTTCCAGAAATTGCATTTTAAGGCATTCTTTATTTCAAAATCATCTAAAAAATTGGGTTTTTTGTTACTTCCAAGCAAGGGCGAAGTTCAGTGTAGCAGAAAAATCCGCTGCCTGTTCTTACACTTAACCCTAGAAATTATTCCGATAGTAAGTTATTGTAAAGATTTGCAATGCAAAGAAAAGGAACGTTTAAAAAATTGAGTGGCATGTGTTGGCGGTAGCCCCTTAAACCTTAAATTCAGATTATGGACATTACACACGTTGTCAATTGAATCTTCAATCTTGAATCTTACATCTTAAATCTTAAGTAAATTTAAAATAAAACTACGTGACAAAATTACGCGAAGAACTGTTCATTTTTTCCATATCTCATTTAATACTTAGTACTCCGATTTTTGTTTACGTAATATATAAAGAATGCAAAATATCATATGAAAATCTCATGGTTTTGGGGGGGGGGGGGGGCGATGTTTTTTTCAAACTCCTGCAATCGCGTATGTCTAGCCGAAAAGTCACAGCGCAAAGCAAAATCAAAGTCAAAACTCCCTTATTAATACGCCACTCATTAATGAAATAAATTCCACGTCGCGTATCGTTTAGAATTTAGAGATCGAAAAGAACAAACTTCTACGTTACACGATTAAA
The DNA here is from genome assembly GCF_008802855.1 of Photinus pyralis. Lineage (NCBI taxonomy): Eukaryota > Metazoa > Arthropoda > Insecta > Coleoptera > Lampyridae > Photinus > Photinus pyralis. Next base: position 18,259,892 of record NW_022170403.1, read on the forward strand.
TTGCTTATCGATTTTTATATGCAACTGTAATAATTCGATTGCGGACTATTCACTTTTAATTAATTCCACTTTCGTAACTACACGCGGAAAAAGTTACAAAGATACTACACAAGAGGGGTCTCTCCGGCTAGCCTCGCGCTCAGCTATTTATATCAAATTGAAAACGGAACCAACGAAACTGCGGAGTGAAGAATGCGACTGTAATTGGTAACTCTCAGATGAGAAATACGAACTGATATGTAATAAACTGTTCAGGCAACGATTCGCAGGTGCACGCAAGGAAAGTTTTTCAAATTTTCATGGGCGTATCAGTTACTATATAAGGTAAAATTGTCGCATGGGAAACGAAGAAAAATAATGAAAGGGAATCGAGATCTCGTTTCCTTCTTTGTCTCTAACCAAAGCAAAGCATTTCAATGAAAATAATAAGTAAGTACTCCAGATATTAACAATAAGAATGCTGCAGTATAGTCTAGTCAGTACTAATTGCCGTGAAAACCTAGATTATGAAATCCTCACCGTTAAGAATGGGTCTCGGAGACATAAGATTGTGTCGTGAGATTACTTAATGTACGCACTAAACATTTCAGCTTCGTTGTCAAATAGAGACTTTTCTTTCTCGTGCCATTTGAATTCCGACGTGCTATAAAGATTAATAGAGAATCCCATATTAAAAATGGATTAAGTACTTTGGATAATTGTATAAGAAATGTCCTACCACATCCCCAGCTAGGCGGGAGCTTTGTAAACAGCTATTTCACTTGTATCAAACGTGACAAGCACCTTGTCGAGCTAGTAATCGATATATGACCCCCTCATGCTTTGCGGATGCGATTCCAACCGTGTTCGTCCGCCGGAAAAATGTAGCTGCTTTTAGAGGATTTAGGTCTCGCGCATTGCGCGTTTAAACAGTTCTCTGCTTTCGAAAATCCATTTATATAATGCATGTTTTCCGCAGCTTGAAAGGCGATTATGAAACAAAATCGATTGTTATCATTCTAGAATTAATTTGAGATGGTAGTTTCTTCGGTTTTACCCTTTCGCCCAAATTAAATTCCATTTTATGGCTCGGATGAAAATAAGTTTACAAGAATAATTATCACTCTTCATTAAATAAGAGTTGCTAAATTTATAACTTGTCGGGTAACTCAAAGTTACTTCTTAAAGCCGTAATTAAGTAAATGTCAACTCATTTGGTTAATATACCGTGTCCATAAATTACGTTATGTAATAATTGATTAGGAGCTAATTTTTTTTTGCTAGAGGCGTTGATCGTTATACACACATTTAAACCGTAAATCCTTAGAAGTGCGTTAATGCAGAATGATTTGGGATTGATTAAAAGCATTAATGTTAAAGTGGTAACGTTTTAGAGATATATCAATATTCTGATCACGTTATCCTATTCAGTTATTAAATGGTTCTGAACGGTAAAAGTGTAGGATGCGTTATTGCCTATAATGAAATCGATCGTCGCCTATAGCTTTTTCATGGACACGATGATACCTAGCCAAAAAACTGCAAATAAAGCTGCCTTTTTCTACACGCCATTACCTTACCTCTCTTCTCTTTACATAAATATAATACGTCACTGAGGACGTTGTTATCGGGTGTTATACAGAAATGAATTAGCTACCTACTAAATAAAGATAGCTATCGTGGCATGCTCACGTAATAAAGTATGATCGATAATTCGTGTAAGGTAGTTCGGTTTATCTAGACATCATAAGCAACTAACAAACGCATCATCAAAATCGCAACCCAGTGGTGCGAAAAGCTTGTGTTTGCGCTTCATAATAATAGGGGAAGTTAGAAGGATAATTAACTCAAGCACTTGCAATTTTACTTTGTTGTCAAAGCTCTTCTGAATTAGTTCGGCTAGCATTTATGGCACGATTTTTACATTGATTCTGGATTGAAGTCTGGTTTGGAGACTAAAAAACCAATCTTCGTCACACAAGGAGAAGAAAGGGATTTTAAGAAAAAATGTGGTGTTAACTGTTAACTTAGTCCTTTGACCGTTGCTTTTGGTAAAATATTTTCTCAGTCTGTAAGTGGTATATACAGCGGATAGATTTTACAGTTGCCGAAATGCAAACATCGTGTTACAGACTTTAAAATATGGTAATTGTGATTTTGAATATTCTGAGAGATTCCTGAAATTTTCCACAAGCTTTAAAGATTTTAAGGGTTTCAAAGATACTGAAACGTCCAAAGTTGACGATTCTTCTTACAAAGAAACTTCTGAAAGTTCTCATACCTAACTTTAAGCAAATGTCTTACAGATTCTGAATGTAGGTACTTAATTTTTTGAGTGACGGATGCTTAAGAGCGTTCAGTCAAACACTTTATTTAGAAGAGCGCATCTTTTAAGTTTTCGTGAAGAACTATTATCTTTCAAGCTGGTTTTACATCAACAATAAATTGATCAATTTCTTGTTCAAGTCGTTTTGACAAGAAAAAAAGTGTAAGCACAGAATTGGATGCAATAACTTGATCATTTTCTTGCAAGCTCAATTTCTTGTCAGATTAGCGCAAGTTCTATTTTTCTGGCAATTTTTACGTCAATTCAGTAGTACCAACTACCATCAACCAACATAAATAATAATGAATAATAATAAAAAATCGATGTTTTCATCATTTTTATGAGCTATAGTTATAGCTAATATAGCGATCTTTCTTTTTCTATTCCGTAATCTTCTATTGAAAGAGGGAACATTTTTCCAGTTTTCCTTTTTTTTTAACCCATTAAAAGAATGGCAACCTAACCTTAAAATAATTAAAGTTTGATGCAACTGTAGAATGACTTGAAAACAACAAGAAATTGATCAAGTTAACAGTAGTTACCAAGTAACAGGAGCAAGAAATTGTTCAATAAATTAACAAATAACTTCATGAAGTAATTGATGAAGAAATTGTTGATGTAAAACTTTCAAAATAGGCGTGCCATAGAGATATTCACCATATTTGATCATTTGTTAATAACTACAGATCAAAATATCACGGGAGGTTCAGTGAAGTGAAGAAAAAGTAGTCGATATCTTTCAGTTGTAGTGTCCGTGTTGTTGAGCGACTTTTAAGCATCGGTGTCGTACGTCTACAAGACTGTAACGGGTGTAGAAATAATTCTTCTACTCCATTCTACGACTGGTTACTCTTAATCGTATATCTTAATTAAGTTGTGGGTGTCTTTTGCTATGTAATTAATGTAACTAAACGTGCTTCGGCTAGCTGTCAGTCAGTAAACCTCTTCTGGCCTCTTAAGGAAAGAGGCAAAGGGATAAGTCAATAATCTAATCTTTATTAAATTATGAAACAGTTCTTATTTTCTTTAAGGTATATGGTTGCTGCAATAGAATAACATTTTAATGAATGAGGGTTTGAGGCGAAACAATCTTGTAAAGTAAAAGGTTAAACGACATTCATTCGCAGAAACATACTTCACTTGATAGGAAATCTTGAACTTTATTTATAAAATGAAGTAAACGCAATGTATCATAAAAGAACATTAATTGTATTTTTATAAACACATTGTATAATCAAAATAAATCGAACTGCAATACGTTAACATGTTAAGAATTTTCGAGCGCACTTCTAAATTTTACTGGCACACCAACTTCATATAAAACGCAAGTAGGTGGTTAAATCGCCTCATACATAAAGTTATATAAATAGTGCTTGAGTATAAAATTGTCTTCAATAAGTAGTTTGTAATTATACAAATGCACTTCGATGCTAGTTCAAATATACAACAAGGCAAACAACAACAATCGTAATACGACGAAAGCGGCAATACTACAGTTGTATTGTTTATGCATCGGGAGTTTTCGATGTGTTATGGTCACGGCGCGCCGTCACCCCACCCACTGGGTCCGCTCCGTCAAGACAGCCAAGGGGGTCACGCCGAAGATCGAATAAGGCCAACTTACTGATCCTTCGGTTCGGTTCAAGGAACTACTACCAAACGTTTCGGGCCACATTTTCGAAGGGAACCATTTCGTCCACCACCGCCTCGACCACGCAGAAAATTCGATTACACATCAGTACCTCGCTTTTCCGCTTGTCGCCCTACCGCTAATCACCGGTCAAAAAGGCCATCAGGGGGTCGAAACAATACCGGCCGACCGCATTATTGAACCGAGCACCTCCAATCCCCAATCATCATTGTCCAAAAGAAGAACCGTAACGCTCGTTTCTGCGTGGACTACCGCAGGTTGAATGGCTGCACCCGAGACGAAACTCCACCCTACCACCTATCGACGGGACAGTTAGAGAACTGGGGACAACCAATGTGTTCTCCACGCTGAACCTCAAATCTGGATACTGGCAGGTCCCTCTCGCGGAGTCGCCGTCTTTTCCACTCCCGACGGCGCGACGCTTGCTAGCAGTTTTGGGTGATGACGTTCGATCTTTTAGGAGCTAATGACACAGGAGGTACTACCGGGGATCCATGTTATACATCGACGACATTGTGGTGTATTCGAACTTATGGAAGGAACACCTCGATCACTTGCGGATAGTGATGGAGCGGCCCCTGCAACACCACCTACTCCTCGCACTAGACAAGTGCCATTTTGGGGTGACATCCATGACGTATCTCGGTCACCTTATCACAGCAGACTCAAACCGGCCACTCCCAGAACACGTGAAGCGTAACGCACCAGACTGTCGACCTGTTTGTGGTAAGAAATTGACCTTTAATAGAAAAAGAAAAACTGCTGTAATTTAAAAAAATTGCTCCACAAATAAGAAAGTTGCTTCAGTAACTTTCTTTTTTTGAATTTTTCAGAAAGATGTTGCTTTTTCAAGGAAGAGTGTGCTCAAAATCAACTTGGTTCATATAGAAGACACCGTAAAAAATATTTAGTATTAAATTTAGGATTTTATATACGAGAGCCTCTTCATGCTAACAAGGAAAAATCCGACAACGACACCGTAACAGGGTTTTTTTTAAAACCCCTTTTGTTGTGTATTTCTCAGCGAGAAATGGGAAAATGCTTTTAACATTGGAAATGTTTATGTTGGTATATGGGTACAAAATTATGAGTTTCGTTCAATGCTAAAAGACGGCGGTGTCGACATCAAGTGACATTTAGTGACGATGGTATAGTATTCGGCCGTGATTGGTAGGTTAAGGAAAAGTCGCGGATACTGTTGATACGGTATTTACTTAATAGTGCTCATTTCATTCAACTCCTATTTAAAAGGTCTCTCATTCTCGTGTCGCCAATAGAAGCTCGAGCTATGAGAAATGCCCCAAAAATTGAGTACTATTTTGGTTAATTCCACTCTTCTGTCCGTACGGCACTGCAAGTGCCACACACCTTAAAATCTTCCCAAATTTTATATCCCCCTGTAATCTATACATATGGATCACAGTTAAAAGTAATGGTCGTTCAAAAAGTGATGGTATAATAGTGAGGTGTGAGGATCCTTTGATATTGCGTCCGCCTGTCCGTCCGTCCGTGAACACGATAACTGTCGAACGCTTGGGCCGGTTTGGTTCAAACTTTGCACAGTTGACCTATATACCACAAGTAAGAAGCCTATTGAAAATGGGTCAAATCCAATGACCCCTTGGGGTCACGCTTTTCTGTCCCTACTAAACGCTTGAACCTATTCGGTTGAAAGTTTGCACAGTAGACTTATATGCCACATGTAACAAGTCTATTGAAAATGGGTCAAATTCAATGACCCCGTGGGGTTACGCCTCTCGGTCTCTGGCAAACGCTTGAACCTATTCGGTTCAAACTTTGCACAGTTAATATATATACCACATGCAACAATCCAATTGAAAATGGGTCAAATCCAATGACCCCGTAGGGTCACATCGATGTGCTCTGCCGCTTTTTTTGATGCTCTTTAGGGGTTTATTGATTACGAATTTGATGGTAAAATTAAATGAGAAGCTGTCATAGTATATATTGGTAATTGGATATTTTGATTGTTTAGTGTAGAGTTAATTAACAAATATACGAAATGAAAAGGCGAAGGTGACTTGGAAACGGACAAGATTTGCGCAAAGTTGTAATTCTGTAAAGAAAAGCGAAATTCGGTTAAGAGTACAAAACGTGGGGAAACGTGAAACGTGACCGGGCGCTGCATCCCTTCAAATAAGGTTAATACAGGAAAACAATTTTATTTTGTAATTTACGTTGATAAAGACTTAATAAGAATACTGTTTTTGTATGTATATTTCTGGGACCAGAATTTATTCAGTCTGTGGTGAAACTTTTGAATAATTACTATAGGTATCAAACAAACAAAATTAACCGTGACAGATGGCACAGGTCTGTGCAGATGGTAAGAAACTATGAGAAGACGTCGGTTACATCTCATAAATTTACTTTCAATCCGATTGCATTTATTTTACCAAACGTTCATTACCAATTCAGTCGATTGAGAATTAGAGGCATGTTTCCGACATATCAGATGCAGGAATATCGTTTGGTTTCACAAATGTTTATGCCCCAGATATTCTCCATACCCGTATGTGCAATGTGTTCATCTTATGCACAAATCCGTTCTCCCATTTCTATCACTAAATCATAGTAATGCTAATGACATGTGCATTGTGCACATCGCTAACTAAAGGAGTAGCTCGTCTTAGACTGCAAATTTGATTAACAATATTGTGAGATTGTAACCGAAATGTACGTAATTAATCCTCAAGGTAAATGCAATTTTGTGCATTTGATTTAAATACGTTACGCTTCATCATACAGGAAGTATCGAGGGTAACATAATTCATGATCGGTATCGTTTGTGCTACTGTCTCGTCGGCTACTGTGTGTCAATTTTCATATTTAATGAATTTGTTCGTTTATTCAGTACATAGAACTTTGAAATCGTTGCCAAATTGAAGTAAAGTAATATGATTCTAAAGAGAAACTGGGGCAATCTTTCAAGATGTTACTTACACATGAAATTATTTAATGTCTCCTAGAATATAGTAAATTTGAAATCAGCAGGTGATGACCGATGAGGTAAACTGAAGAAGTACATTTTTTCTTTGGTCTTGAGGTGACCTACTACCTAAGTATGTTGGTGTATTCAAACTCGATTCCTAGACAGATACGTTTCACCAAAATAGTTATTTTCTACCACAGAATTTATTTGTTTCTGAAGAATGGCTTAATAACAATTCGTTAATTCTCGTACTGTTACTGAGAGTTGCTTTTCTATTCTACTAATAATTAGTTGAAGGTTGTATTGGTATCGTGCATACTTTGTATCAGGGCCGTAACTAGATATGACCACGCCCTTGGCGGCACTTCAAGTTTGCGCCCCCCACACCTGCGCGTGGGGGTATAAAATACTCCCCAACAAAAACCTCCGAAAATTTTCTCAAGTTCAAGGTTTGAATCTTTTTCATCCGAGAATTTCGCTTCTTTAAAACATGGAGAAAAGATTACAAAATACAGTGTGTCCAAGATAAGAATGAACATCATGGACACATCGGAAACCATAAGAAGTACACAGTCGGTTAAATTAGAAAGAGTTGCGCATTTTAGGACTTAATAAAACGATGTTTTAAAAATGCGGAAATTCCGATCAGTTTCGAAGATATAAAAAAACCGAAAGTAACTTTTTAAGCTCACCATTTTAAAAGATTTTCGCTGCGACGTTTCGTCTTTGAGAAACCATCATCAACTTCGTATTTTTATATGGACCGGAAAAAAGTACATAATGTATTGAGCATTTTTGATTACGGATACAATTATGTATGGTACAATATGTCATTTAGAAGAACAAATTATTTTGACATTTTGTCAACGTCTACTAAACCAAAAATGTTAAAAATTTAGTAACAAGCCATTTTTCTGAGCTAAATAATAAATAATTTTTAACATTGTACTGTAGTAGGCGTTGACAAAATATCAAAATAATTAATTGATGTTCCTTTAAATGATATAGGTTATAAAAAATCTTATTGTGCCATACATCGTTGTTGCTGGTTTCTCAAAGACGCCAATTGTACAGCTTAAAAAGTTCCTATGAGGTAGTGCTATTTGTTTTTTGATATCTTTTCAAACAGGGCCGGCAAAAAATAAACCCGAATATGATTAATTTCGTTTTTTTTCGGAACTGATCGGAATTTACAAATTTTGAAAATATCATTTGACTTGCTTGTCCTTCTTAAATTGGACACACTGTATATATTACATTGCCATAAGGAGGCAAAAGGGGGGAAGGGCAGATACCACTTTGTAACGACCCAGCTATTCACAGTCACAGTACATACAGTATTAACAATCTGGAATAATATTTGTTTAAATAAACTGATTTTTTTTCCTAATAGGTACACTAATGTTAAAAGAAATTTTTTCATAATAATAATAATATTTAATGTCCAACAGAAAAAAATACATTTTCCAATTACAGGACAACAACAGATTAATATGTATAGAGTACAAAATAATATAAAGAAAATGAAACGAAATTCTAACCTTATACAGTGTGTAACATAGTAGTACGCAAAAATCCGTGAATAACAATAAAAGAAAATAATTAAATAAACAGATATACCAAAACATGAAATGCAATCTAAGGGGTAAACAAAAATTATTAACTAATACGTAATATAACTAACCATTTCGAGTAATGTGGAATGAAATAAGTCAATATTCGGGCAAATTGAATCAAATAATTTACATGCGTTTACAATAGGAGATTTGTATAAAATATTTGTGCGAGGTGTAGTTCTAGAGAATGAGACATTGAAACGAGTTTCATGATCAATTTTGCGCCTCCCCGGTAGCTGCGCTCTTGGCGGGCGCCCACTTCGCCACCGCCTAGATACGGCCCTGCTTTGTATTATAGTGTAAATACTATTCTTTACGTTTCTATTAATTGGCACCATCTGTTTGTCTATAAATTGAGGGAACAATATTTAAGAAATAACTGGATCATGTTGAAATACTATTAGTGTTTCAACGATCATTTGTACCCTCTAAATATCGTTTTAACCTCAAAGTTCATACTTTGTAATTTAAATCCTACTGGAGCTTTCGGCTTGTAAGATCTTCGAGAACAAACGTTCAACTGCAAAATATCTCTTCGGCCTTCTGACTTAGAAACTACTTTAATGAACTCCAAACCAAGTGCGTATACGTAACCAGGAACCTCGGCTCAAACTTTAAAGTACACGGTTTAAAGCTTACTTACCTTAAGCATCGACGTCCAGATTGTGAAATCCATGTCGACAGCTCCCACTCTCACAAAAGCGGGAAAAACCCGAACTTAGAACACCAGCGTAGTAATAGAAACCTCCCACTCAACAATGGCCGGATCCCCTACGTTGTGAAAGACCAGGTTGCATCACTCGTGTGGCAACTGGCAACACATAGAAGATTCTCATTATTCATTAGGTCTTTGTTGTTAAGATCATCATAAGTTGTTGCTAAGCGAGTTGCCAAGTAAATAAAATGTAATGTCAGAATAATAAAAAATAAAATACAAAAATCAAGTCAAGAAGCGTATTTTTATTGAATAAGAGTGGTTTTTACGGGTAGTAGAATCCATTCTCAACAACTCGTAACCATCAAGCTTATTATCGAAAAGGTGGAACGCAAATAACACACTTATTAGATTTGAAAAGCAAAAGAAAGTTTATTGAATCATTCGTCAAAAGTGTAAAATTAATCAAAATGCCGAAAGAGTTCCACAAATTTAGACAGAATACATTTAAAGCCAAAGGTATGCCGTGTCCCTCATCGGACATCGAACAAAAGAACCGCGTTGAAGAAAATTCCGAATCACTGTTCACAGAGGTTAAATGTAGAGGGAAAGCAAGAGAAGTAACATTGGAAAACGCTAAACGTATTTTACATCACATCTACAGTATACAAAGATTAACACTCGAGGAAGGAACTCTTGAATTTGAAGAATTTAAATCTGATGTTAAATGAATTTGATAAACTTAAAGAATGACCGTCTCAAGTAGATTTAAAAGCACCTCCAATCCTTTCCTATTTGTGAAAAGTAACATTCCGAAGTGTCTCTTACGTAAAGTAGGTACATGAAACGCATTGTTAATTAGTCAGACGTCCTCCAGTCCAGAAGAATCTGAAGATCCTGGATACAGTAACCTTAGACTAAAGCCCCCCCCCCCCCCAATCTTCATTACACTAATACTTTAATCGTTTAATGGCCAGTAACCTATGCACTTCCACCTGGCCCGTCGTAAGTACCTAGTCCGCCCCTGAGTAGAGTGGACCAATAAAGTCTTCGAAGACGAACTGAAGGACCAAAACGAACAGAGGTACAAGACTGTCATCTGCTACTTATGATGGCAATATGATAAGGGATCGATTCTCTTGTACCATCAGAGGAGGATCAATCGAATAGCCACCCAGGTCGCCAGATCTCACTCACTTTTAGTTTCTAACTAAGACAGCATAGTGTATAATCCAGTTAAATTGTATTTTTACCAGGAAAGTTGTGGGGTAGTTTTGATTTCTTTAATTCTATATGTTTTTTGGGGTGCTGAATCCGAATTTCAGGGTTGCTAACAAAATTTCATGACGCAACATTGAAAAAAATACAACAAAAATTGAAAAAGATATTTTTTGGCAGTTTTGTGCTTACAACTCGAAAACTATCAACTTTTCGAAAATAACCTTCTTATTTAAAATGAAAGTACATACAATTTCCTACAGATTCCACTATTTAGTTTTTTTCTTCGATCAACCTTTCGGGCTCAAGCGCCAGTTGAAAATTTGCGTATTTCGGCTGTCTCCACAAATAGTTTTTTCGCACAAAAACCGTAAATTAATATTAAGGGTTGTCGATAAGTGAATTCCTTGCATTTACCTACTATTATTTGAATTTTATATGTAAGGGTGATTTTTTCTCATTTACATAAAGTTCAAGGTGTTTATTGTAATCCAGAATTGTATGAAAAGTTAATTTCTAACGAAAAACAGTAGGTATATCATATTATTATATTATTCATAATATATAATACTTATACTGTGCTATCTAAAACTATTCCCATTCTCTTCCGAACCAGATAAAGAAATTACAAGACCCTACCGTAGCATGTTTGGATAAGTGTTGTTGAATTTGGGAAAGTGGCGCTGTGGTCATTATTAATTCAAAAAATTCAAATGGCGAAAGGGGTATATTGATTTCCTATTCAACGGCATTATTCCTCTTGTCCCGGTGTTCTGAAGAATCACGTGCTCCTACTTAAATTTGTCTGTTAACAACTGAACCAGATTTATTTCTTTTCTTTTTACATGTTGTTAACGAGCGACAAAAAGCGAGTTCACGATTTTGGACTGTCCGTCCGTCCATCTGTCTAACTTTGTGCGCTTGTGTGCATGATAACTCGCAAACTCATCCGTGAAGGAGTGAGTACGGATTTATATTTTCATAATAATAAAAGATAAGTATTTGCGGATACAGCCAAAATACGCCAATTCTCAACTGGCGCTTGAGCCCGAATGGTTCACCGAGGAAAAAAACTAAATAGTGGAATCTGTAGGAAATTTTATGTACTTTCATTTTGAACAGGAAAGTTATTTTCGAAAAGTTGATAGTTTTCAAGTTGTAAGCACAGAACTGCCAAAAAATATCTTTTTCAACTTTTTTTGTATTTTTTTCAATGTTGCGTCATGAAATTTTGTTAGCAAACCTCAGATTCGGATTCAGCACACCAAAAAACATGTAGGATCAAAGAAATCAAAACTACCCCACAACTTTCCCGCTAGATGCCCGTTTGAGCACAAATGGCCTGTATTAGTAGGGCGTCTTGCTAACCCACAGATCATTTCTATTGGGTAACAACCGATTTGATTATATCAGAAAGAAATAAGTAGTCACTTCTGTCGGCACTTACCAAGTGCCACTTTGGAATTTAATTTAATCTAATATTTATCACTTACCGAGTCACTGACAGACTGAGAAGTGATAACGAAACAAGATACTAATATTTTCTACTAGAAATAGCATATTGAAAGTGGGGGTTATAAGACTGGAAAAGTGAGACGTGGTGCATTTCCAAGATATCACTGAAAAGGAAATAAGAAACGATAGAAGTAAAATAAAATAGAAACTTACAAAACATAGAATTGTAATTAAAAAAACCGTGAAAAAACCAATATGCATTTTTTGTAATTGTTTTAATTCCTTTTTTAATGCACCCTTATGAAGTACTTTCGGCACCCACTTTAAGAACCACGGATTTAGAAGATAGAAGAACTATCAATGTAATCGAAATCGGTGAAGGTATCTCGAAGATATCATACATCCGGACAAACAATCAGACGCATTACAATTTCATAAAGTATACCAGAGTGTAAAGAATAGAATTACACTATGAGTATCTATATCTATGTTACTTTACAGGTAAACCGATGTTTACAAAGATTAAAAACTGAAATAATTAGGCAATGGTTTAAAAGTGTCTCTTGCAGTCTGCACTCTGCAGAGCATTAACATCGCAACAATTATGAATTGCTCGATGAATTGCTTTGTAGAGAAATATATTTCATCTTCGGGGTGAAAAATGTTTTGTTTAATTATACAGTTTCGAATATCGTATTTCTCCCATAAAACCGAACTGAGGTAGTTGTTTTGTATCCTCACTCTTTAAACAACGTTCCCCGTCACTTACTTTTTTTTTCTAAAAAGCGACCCCTAAGAGAAATCGTTCGAGTGTGATTTGTGATTAAAAATTCTTTTTATGCACGCGCAGCATCCTCTCGTTAATTTTAACATTCGAATAATTTACAGCAGACAGACTTTTCTCTTTCATTTTGACGGTCTACAAACTTCAATTTTCGCTTCACACGTCACATAACGGTCTCGACGGCAGTAAAATAATTTCATTCTCGCTGATATGAATAAATGTATGATTTATTTTTTTTTTTGTTTCAGTATTACGAAATGTCCTATGGCCTTAATGTGGAAATGCATAAACAGGTAAGTGAATAGGAAGTGACACGATTTTTTAATATTCATCCTGTTTCATGTACCTTCCAGACTGAAATAGCAAAACGACTAAATGCAATTATCGCCCAAGTGTTACCTTTTTTGGCCCAAGAACATCAGCAACAAGTTGCTACGGCTGTTGAACGAGCTAAGCAAGTTACCATGACAGAACTCAATGCTATAATTGGGGTAAGCTAACTTGGCTGTGGTATTCAGTGGGTATTGCAATTAAAATTTAGGCGTAGTAGTGTAGGGGAACGTAGGTGCCTAAAGTAGATACATACAAATTTTATAATTCAAATATTTAGGTTTTTTTAGCGAACAGGACAATTGTTCTATCGATCAATCAGACTACTAGACATTTTTAAAACAGTCATACCCAAACCCTGATTCTAACCAGGGATCACCTTGGTAATGGGAAAGATCAATTATTTATAGACCAAGTTGGTCGGATATTGCTTCGTTAATGCAAATTGGCGGATTTAGTCGGGCTTCGTAACACATGTGACGCGCAAATCTGATTTGGTCCTTCTCATCTCGACGACTCGCGTTAGGTATCGCGTTAGGTATCTGAAAAATGGGAAAGCTGTACCAGTGCATGCTTTAACAAAGCAGCCCCCTGTCCCTTTACAAATAATTGGCATTTTTTATAATTAAAAAGTACAGCTCTTTATCCATGTACATTGTGGTCCAATTTCGATGGGATTAAATGTCTAACTTTCTTATTAAATTAAAACAGATTAGGTATTCGTGAGTCGTGATCTCTTTTTTGAGGCTTATTCCATTACCGTTGCCAGAAATACGCTACCGTTTTTTGCCGGCCGATGCCTTCAATTTGCTCTAACTTCTTTATTTTTGACGCTAGAACAAAATCGTATTTAGGCACTTTTTAATGTATAGTCATACCGTCAGTCCTTTGTTTCTATAGACCCTTTGGCCACTGCGCTGTAACTCATAGTTGATTTTTTTGTAATGTAAATTATAGTTGGCCATGGTTTTAAAAGGTTTCGTTAATATTGGCGATTACAATTCAGGAACAATCATCGAAGTGTAGGTCAACAAACTCCATGTAATTAGGTCACAGGCAATGTTGGTATCACGTCATTAATTTCACTGGAATAGCGGTAAAAATCTGAAAAGTCGGTAATGTAGAAACTCATTGTACTGTGGGAATCGTAAGTAAAATCCAGGTAGATGAACGTGAAAGGCATTTCAAAATTTAGAACGATGAACTCTTAAGAGAAAAGGTTGAGGGAAAAGTAAACTTGAGCGAAGGCAAACCCCCCCTCATATTGTTTAAATGCAAAATACAGATCCGTAAAAACGATCCAGGACCGATATTTCCACCTTTCAATAACTTTACTCTCCGAATAAATTCCATGGATACCATTGTCGATACAGTCGTTGTTATGGTACTTATATACTAAATAAATTTATCGAGAGATAGAAAACCTGATCCTCAATGGATCCACCACAGACATCAAAGAGAAAAAAATAAACTACTGCAAAGATAATACGGTAAGGCTAAAACACTAATGCCATTAAAGGTAGACGCGCAGTGGGAATAGTAATGGCGTACCAAGAGAAAATTTTCATCTAAGCAATGAGAAAGCAGAACCTTTACTGAAGGAGAAAGAAATGTAACTGCGCGCAGCGCGAGCAAGACAAACTTAAAAAAGGAATAGCCAAAAATACCACGGAAAATGACCGCACGACCTCGGACGGCGACACAAAGAACTAAAGTAATAAGAAATGTATACTAAGATAATAAAAAAATTTACTACATGAACAATTTACGTCTAAAACTAGTTGATTACAAACGAAACACATAGATGGCGTAAGAATATTGAATAAGAGCCCAAGTTAGGAATTTTCTATCGGTAAGTGAAGAATGTTACATCTCCTCGGCGCTGAAGATTTTAGATTTCTTCTGATTGACGTTTAGGGAAGGTACGTAGTTTGAGATATTTATCAATTTCCACTCCATCGTGAAGATTTAATGTAGTTCGTAACATCGAATAGAATATACTTCAAAGTGTACAAGAAGAACAATTTAATTATCGCTAGCATTATTTATAGATAGAGAGGTATAATCGAGGGCATAATTTAACGGTGGTAGATAAAAGTCTTTTCTGGAAATTGTAACTGACACGACTTGCTGCTCTCGAATTTTCGTTGCACTGAATAAACACTTTTAGTAGGTATGTCATATTGTTCATAGTTCGCCATTTCGAAATTTATTTTTAACAATTTTACAATGTCACTAACATGAAGAATGCAGACAACTCTATTATGACAAATAACTTTTCCAAAATACAAACTACACCTGTCAAATGTTTTTCATAGGCGACTATATTATTTGTTGTTTGTTTTCAGACAAGATGTATTAATAAACAAAATTTATTGTAGAGAACTTATTATTGAAAATAAGTATGACATACAGGGTGATTCCTATAGTACCTGCCACCGTTTGGGAGCGTGTAGGTGGTGCGTAGGGGAGTATTTTGATATAGGACACTTGGGGTCGGAAATCTAAAATAAGGGTGCCAGAGCCAAATTTACCTTCTGGAATTTCGCGCCTGTAGGTAGGCAACCCAACCGGCCGGCGGTGCACACGGAGCGATCTCAGGCGGCGATGTGTGGCTGACACTTGATCAGAATTTTGTTTAAACCCACGAAATCCCGTCTGCAACGACGCGTATCAAGTGAATAAACACTATGGCAATAGTATAATAATAGTTGGCTAGATGTAGGAAGTGCATTGAGAACAACGGTGGCCACGTTGAACACTTGTAAACGTTATTGCTTTTGACTGTCGTTTTCCCTCCTTCCCTCCCATGTCGCTTCCTCGCGCTAACTCGCTCTGCATCGCTCCGCGCGAAACGTCGGTCGGTTGGGTTGCCTACATACAGGCGTGAAATTCCAGAAGATAAATTTGGTTCTGGCGCCCTTATTTTAGATTTCCGACCCCAAGTGTCCTATATCAAAATACTCCCCTAGGCACCCCCTATACGCTCCCAAACGGTGGCAGGTACTATAGGAATCACCCTGTATACATTTTAGGAAAGCTCGTAGAACAAGCCATCTTTTGAAACCATGGCTAACTATAATTTCCATTACAGCGCAGTTGCTAAAAGCATTAGAAACAAAAGACTGATGGCGACGTTAAAAGTGCCTGAATAATGCTAAAGTGATTTTGTTGTAGCTTCAAAAATAAAGGAGTTACAACAAATTGAAGAAATCGGCCATTTTTCCGATTTTTGTCTAGGGATAAAACAAAAGACGGCAGCTTATTTCTGGCAACGGTAATGGAATAGGCATAAAAAAGAGGTCACGAATAATCCGTTTTCATTTATCTGCGCTAATGTGAAACTTACACATACAGGTTGGTTCAAATTCTTCGCTCACCATTGGGATCTCCGTCACGGTGAGAGAGACACAGTGTATAACCTGCAAAGTTGCCCCTTTTTGTGACTAAAAACGCATTTGAAATTTTAAAAAGATCTTGGAAAACCATCGAAATACTGAAAATGCCAAATTTCGTTTTCATTTTCCCTACCTTAAACGGTCAGAAATCCTGTTTCCTGTTATCACCTTCTATGAGCACTTTTTTTTCGAAAAATCTGAATCTGCTATATCAGTATAACACACTAGATGTAGAAGCTAGAAGCTATTACTTTCTTATTTCTTAGGGACGCCATATTGAATTTTGACGGAATGAGACAGAGGATAAAGTAATGTCGTGTCACACTCTATACTTTTGCATAAATGTTCAAGAAAAATGTCAAAATCAAATGTTTTACATTCATTGTAAATTGGGGAGTTCAACTTCAAATGAGATATAGGAATGGTTTTTAATTAAAAAAAACGAAGATTCTTCTACATAACATCCGGAATTGGAAATCAATTTGTTCCTTTCATTGTGATTGGGAAGGCACTGTTTATTTTATTAATAAATATTATTTATTACATATTGTTTTTAAAATTTTGTTCTTTGTCGTATTTTGAACTAGAAAATAAAGTTGAATGGATTTTGCACTCCTAGTTTTTGTAGTAGATACTATCTGTTCGCATAGTAGGTTTGATATCAAATCCTGGTGTTGGTATGGTTCTAATAGCATTTGTTGTTGTTTACAGCAACAACAGCAGCAAGGATTGCAGCAGTTGCTTGTAAGTAGATTGATATTTATTAGTAATTACCTTTAGCTCTTAGCATTTTTTATATGTATGGGTTGTTCTTCTGGTGAAAAAGTGTAGTGTTTGTACTTGTCACAAGGTCACTGACAGTTGTATGTATGCACTTAAGATGATTAGTAACATAGCACAACCGAATGAAACAAAATCACTAATTCATCCAGAATAAAATTTGGTGCTTGTACTGTAAACAAAAAATGTATAGGTATGACTGTGTCATGTTAACATAGCCAATGTACCAGACCAATTGTTGTACATATTCAGCTGAATCGAGTAAGGCGGGATAAAGTAACAATAATAATACTTTATTATTCGTAAGACACAGCTAAAAGCACGCAATAACAATTGTTAACTTTAGGCATTCTAACAACATTGAATGTATAGGTTAGGTATACAGTACTTCATCACCTCTTAGATAGTCCCCTTGTAGATTCTTTTTTCATTATATCTCCTGGAGTTTTTGAGATATTTAGCTCAAATTTGTAATATCAGTTACGCTGAAGGGCTTACATCATTGGTCATGTCAATGGTGGTGAAAATCTACAGGGTGATGGTTTTTTCCGGGGCCATCTTCCTATTTCCACCCGTGAACTTTTTTTCTGTGCACCACTGAAGGTAGGTTGTAAAATAACTTATTTTACGACGTATATTCAGACCTGTTATGTACCAGAAAGGTCACACTTAACGTAACGTGCAAGTTACTGCACTGTCTGTCAAAAAAACGTTATTTTGCGTTATTTAGTATGGGAAAAATAACGTTTTCCAGATAATCTGCACGTTAATTTTAACGTTCGTGATACATCACAGAGCTGAATATCAAGTTTTGAAATATTTTTCTCATAGTTAGGGTAGTACTCTATGGTACTACCTAACAGGAGCCCTTTCAAATGAGCCCTATATCTCCCAAATCGGTTCAGTCATGGAGAAATAGTACGCGTGACGGACGGACACACGGACGTGCGGCCAATAACGATTTTTCACTTTGATGAAAATAGAAATCCCAATGTTATCTTTTAGTTTGTTAAGAAACGAAACCGCTGTATCTGTATAGCCCATGCCACTACCAACTTGCAACTTTCATTCAATGGTATATAAATTATTTACAATTTCCAGCAACAAATTCATGCGCAGCAGCTACCTCACGGAGCTCACGGACCTGGATTACCGATGGGTCCCCATCCCGGATTACCAGGAATGGGACCGGCAGCAGGACTGCTTGGTTTTGGAGCGGGACTTGGCGCTGGAGTACCAGGTACCCCCGGTGGCCCACATGCAGCGGTTTCAGCTAGCGCACATCCTTTACTTAAACCGACTGATTTACATTCAAGAGATTCCACGGATCTCAAACGACCAGGTTCTGTGAACAACGACGAAAGACTGGTAAGTTACGATTTTACGCAAGGATTTTTGTCATAAAGTGAACGAGAATTTATCCCTAATTGTTTTTTGAACTAATTCATAGTGTCATCAGCACAAATTGTTTCAGAATTCTGTCTCGCCGGGGGATAGAGATAAATACAGATCGCGGTCTCCACCGGATGGCGAACAAGATATTAAAAGAAGAAAGGAGGATAAATTAGGTCACGTAAGTTTATTTTCATTTTATTTGTGTTATAAGTAGGTACCTATTTGGGTGTAAAGTAAGTAATTATATTTCGGCTTGCATTACTCCCATAATCAGAACTTTTAACGATTTTCTTACCTTGCACAGGGTGTTCCATTTTCGACACTTATACGTATCTCCGTAATTGTTAGTGCTATCAAAAAAGTAATATAGGCGTCGTAACTCGTATGCACTTGTAAAATGAAAATCTAGGTTGAGATACGAGGGGAAATAAAAAAAATCGTCAATTTCAGAATGACCCTATATTGTCTTAGATACCGAAAAATGTTTATTACAAAAGTTTCAAAATAAGTATACGGGGTCAGGTAAATGAGACATATTTTAATATAAAATTAGTTATTAAATTTTCGATTCAAACACGTAACATCAGGGATGACATTAAAAAAAGATTCAGAACAATAAAAAAAGGTTCAAATGTTTAAAAAATGAACAATTTTAAAAAGATTGTTGAATTTTTGAATTTTTTAAAATCTGTTTTTAATCTTTTTGAATCAATATTGAATTTTTTGGAATTTGTTTATCATGCTATTTTTTAGATTAAAACATACAGACTTTTCCATTAAAAAAATGAGGCGGGGCCGATAACTACTTTACCTGACCCCGTACACTTACTTTGAAAGCGGTAAATTATTGAACAATCATTACAAAGCAACTTTTGTAATAAACATTTTTCTGCATCTCTTTTAATTCGGAAAAGATACGAGTCATGTTGAAATTAAGGTTTTTTAATTTTTCCCCGTATCTCTTAAACGAGCGAATAAAACTTGATTTTACCATTACTTTACTTTTTGATAGCACTCTTTACGATGGGCTATAAAAGTGTCCAGAATGTCCAGTGAACCACATACTGGGATAAAATAGAAAGAAACCTATTATAACCTCAGTGCCTGATATTTGAAAAAATTGGATGTCATTCTCTTTGATCAATATTTAGGCAATACCTTGTAAGCTTAGGTACATTTAAAAGGGTTGAAAATTGAACCTCTACGATAGTGGTAAGAGATTTTTTATTCACAATTAATTTCATATACGACTAACTCGGTAATTTTAAGCACCCATTACCTTGCTGAAGTTTGGCTTTTTATCTCCCCTTTAAATCTGAATAAATACGCCTGTAAAATGAATTGATTGAGTATATTAAGAAAAATAAAGTCGATCCCTTTCCAATTTTCTTTACATCTTCATTGTGTATCCCTTGTGTATTAGTTTGGTCTATAAAAAAGATACAACTCCTATCTCGTGATCACGTATCAATTCTCGGTTTACCCCTTATCTAAAATTTTATTTTTTATACATAATAAACGCCTACTGCATTCTCCTATAGAAAATATTTTCCCCCCCCCCCCTGCATTGCTGAACAAAATTTGAATCGAACCAAAGGAATGGTATCACTGAAATTAAATACAATGTGCAGTCCATCTAATGAAAAAATTACCAAAGTCCCTTATATGGATTCGATTATTATCAATAAATGCGATACAAATCTGATTCATGCAATTGATTCTCATAGGTCGGCTCCTTTAGGAATATTACGATTACGTTAAATTAAATTCCTATACAAATTGAAGTTCCTAACAATAATCGACTTTATACAAATCAATCCTTTAAAATAATCATTGCGATTGCGATCGGAGATTAGGACAGATTTCTTTTTTTATAACGGCAAATTTAATATCAATTGATTTAATACCGTCCTAGTGTGTAAAGCGTTGTGTCGGCACGGAGTGGTTTATACGTTTATTCGCGTAACACACGGCATGCTAGTTTTCTGAATATTGAATCACGAATTTCTTCATTTTTTGTATATCAACCATATGCATATTTTATGTTGTACATCAAATTGATCGCTCTTTTTAAATATCTTAAAAAATCATAGGCGTTGCATTTGAAAAACAAAAGTTCCATCGATTTCGGAAGTGATACTGGAATTTTCAATATGCTATCGAATAGATCGTAATGCCACTATACGTAAAAGTATATTGACAAATTTTTCGTATCTCGTCAAACAAAAGAGATATTGAGGTGACCCTCTTATCTCGAACGCACTGAATGTAAATTATAATTTTGGTAATTGTGTATTGTGTATTGTTACCTGTTTACCTGTTTCAATAAATAAATATAAAAATAATTCGTTTAACGTTTACGTGAGTAAAAAGGTTACTACACAATTCACAAAGACACGATCTATGAGCATATCCAAAATACCTATTTCATTTCAAACTATGAAAACGGAAGGAATATTTGCACTAGGTATGTCACACATCATTTAAAAATAAAGAAACATTGATAACTCTAATATCAAGTACAGCTTTATAAATCGGACTCCCATTGATATAGCAAAACTATGGATTAAGGAAACGAGCTTTTATATAGTGACAGAACTTCCTAAAAACAAATAACTTTCTTTCCGCACGCCCAGTACGAGTAGATCTAATTTATTACTCGCTCCTCACTTCTGCAGACGGTAGGTAGCTCTAGGGAACGAAGGTTGTCAAGATCCGCGTCTATGACAAAGTAGGTAAGCAGCCATGTTTTGAGCAGAAATACAACTTCAATAGAGGGACGAAGTGTATAATACATGGGGTAAATAAATGATTACTTTTGCCCTAAGCGTTCGGTATATCCCTTTTTGCATAATCATAAACACAACCAAATCAGACGTTAGCTTCGTAGCACTTGGATATTTAACTACTTACAGTCCTACGTATACATGCTACAATTGATGAGATCTTACAACCGCGGGGTAAAGAAACGTGCAGAAACTGTACAAAGATTTTCACAATATCGGACTTCCGTACCTTATTTCCGTAGCAAGTGTGGAAAACACGTCAAAACAACATACCTCCCTGGAGATATAAGACGCTAAGGCAAAGTGTATAAAGAAATGCCTCTTTGAATATTAATTTGAGAAAGGTAAATGCATCTAACATGTTGCGCGTTATTGCTTTTATTTGAAGTTTTGAAATGCAATTTCTCTAAAGTAATACGTTTTTCGTATATTAAAATTAAAGAAACCAATAGACTTCCTGCGGCGCTCTTTGTGTAAAACAATGAAATGCGAGAGAAATTAAATTAAATGCAGATACAGTTAAACGACCGAAGAAGGTGAAGTAGGTGGTCGCCGCTTTCTGAACTAACGTCGGAGTTCGATTCAATAAGTACCGCTTTTCTCCCTTCCATTACAAAGACGGCGCCGTGTAAACGCTTAAATTGAATTGCCTATTAGCGCCCTTAATGATATAATTTTTTTCGTAAGAAAGCCTTAAAACAGTAAATTAATATGTTTGAATTTTTGCCGCAGCGGTTTCGTCACAGGACCGTGGGGTAGTTATAGGGTAAGTGTGATGCAATCTTTCATTTTCAATAAAATGTTGCATTACATGACGTGGATGGCGACATTTTAATTGGAGCCGTTTTGTCTCCGTGCGTGACAGTTCTATGTGCATATAACTGCCATTACAGCTGACCCCTGTAACTTTGTTCTCACTTTCGGTTAATCATACATATCAAAATTTAAATGGTACGCCCTGTATATTATTATTGTTCATTTTTAGATTCTATCTACACTCTACAGACAATTTTACACTGAATACGTTGTTTTTAATAATAATAATAATATATTTTAGACTGTGGTATTAAGGTACGTTTCCTATGAAGCGTCTGACACAATGCACCGCCTCAATAGAATGCAATGGAACCATGTTCTAATCTGCATGCGGCGGCCGTCTCCAGGTGCATGTGAAAAAGCCACACCGCGTCAGACGCTTCATAGGAAACGTACCTTTACCTAGACAGGGTGTCAATTTTAAAACTTGCAGTCGGCCATATTTTCCTAACTAAAGAAGGTATTGAAAATCGCGCAAAACCGTTTCGGGAGTATCGAGGGGGAACCAGAATGACGATATGAGTGACACCCCCCCCCCTCTTCAAAAATCCTAAATGGCAACCTCATACTTGTGACACATCGTTGGAAAGCTACTGAAAAATGCTTTCGAGTGGTACCAATAAAGTCAATATTTATTAAGACAATTTAACAATCTTGGTTGCTAACGTAGCAAAATAAATCAATATGCGGTTCCTAATTCAATCCATTATCAATTTAATATGGTTTCTGTTGTGTACTGACTTTTGGCTAGTATATTTTATGATTTGAGTTTTATTAGGATCGTGTTTTAGTTGATTGGAGTCAAACTAGTTCTGCACTTTTGTATTGGCTTAATTGGTTATATCAATGGACCTACTCAAGCCGCATGGGTTTGTAGATTTGCGAAATTATGGTGGTATCATCCGCAAATTGGACGCATTTCCCTGTATTAGCCGCATTTTGTAGGTCATTAACGTAAACCAGGAACAAAAGTGGACCAAGGAATGATCCTTGTGGTACACCAAACAGGATAAAAAATAATTACTAATGACCACATTTGGTAATAAACCATAAAATAAAAGTATTCAACCATAGCTTATAGATTCGGAATTGATATTAGTTATTTGCAATAAATATACAAGGTGCTTCAAAATATCCGAGACAACAACGTATCAACTGTAAAATTCTCTGTAGAATCCGAACATGTAAAAATATTCAGGGTGTACCATTTGAATTTCAAAATGTAGGGTCACTTCCGGTCGGTAGTGCTGGGAAAATTCGTTTTTACTCATTACCTCACTCACCAAAATTCTTTGATGCTAGCTTGGTTTATCCACAGTAGCAAAATGACATCAAATTTTTTGTTCACTTCGGTAGAGTTCCCACCTTGTATCATCCAACTGCAGCACGTCTGCTTTCACGGATATTCATTTCTGGAAATTAATATACCTACTCTCATTTTTCACAGAAACAGTTCATTCAGTTCGATTACAGATACCTTTCTTATAATCGCTTCACCTCTTGTCCCAAGTCATTTAACATTTAAGTTTTGGGCATTTTTCATTTGCTTTATGAAGGCTGAAGGTATCGCCACTGGTAAAGGGTATAGGCAGTAGACGATGTAGAAATTCTTCAAATCATGGATTCATAGTTTAAAAAAAAGCCCTGAAAATTTGTTTACTTAAAATTTTTTTCTTATTACAAAGCACAATCCTAGTACATCTGTCAGTTCTGTTGTGCTTCAATTCAATATTGTTCTGTAGGTGTTTTTGGATGTTGGGACGGTTGCAATACACCTTCGATTTCAGGTAACCCCAAAGAAAAAAATTGCATGGGACTAAGTCCGGTGAGTTCCGAGTAACGTTTGCCAAATAAAATTCATGGTAATGCTCGCTGTCTGTGCAGTGACACCGTCTTGTTGAAACCAGGTAATGTAATTGCATTGCATTGAAAGCCAGCTGGAAAACTGCATAGTTGAGTAACAATTCGAATTCGCAGTTGCACTATGACGATTTTCCTAAAAAAGTAAGAAGTGAAGAATTATTTGGAGAGAATGTCTTGAAATGCCAAGAGCAAGACTGTTTCTGATCTGAGCGTTTTAGAGATTGCAGTACTGCTTTTCTAACTCGTTTGATATTTTCTGGCGTTGTAACGCTTCTCTGAGGTCTTTTTTTGTATATATAACACATCCCCTGTTGTTCTAAATGTATTTACCCAATTTAGAATTCATTGCCGTCCAGGAACACGTCCGCGTGGGGTGGGGGGGACTCCAAATCGGAAACGGAAAGGCACGTTGCACTGCAATGATTGAGTGGGAGTTTGAGAAGTACGCTTCAACACAAAACGAGCGCTCATCACGTGTCCACTTCATTAGGTCAACTGAACAGTGAACATGAATACAAACCTCCCACTTGCATAACTATAGGTAAACTACGTCACTCTGCACGCTCCTCGACCACAGCCCCGCCAGAGCGTGAATTTTAAAAGCTTTTAAAGATGATTAAAAATGCTTCTTCATTTCTCTTGATAACTCTAGAAGACTCTTGTCTCTTGAATATTCTTAAAGATTTTTAATATTAATATAAAGATTAAAGACTTTAGGAGACTGTAGAACACAAAGGCCACTAATAAGAGTCTTGAACATTTGTAAAGGTATAATTTTTAGAAAATTTTTGCTCTTGGAGACTATTTCAAAGTTTTCAAGGACCTTAATGACTCCTAAATATTTTTAAAGGCTCTCAAACACTTGAAAGACTGAACGTTCTCACGGGCTCTTAAAGGACGTTTAAACCTGTAGAATTGTTGAAGCCGAGGGGTCAAAGTGTAAACATGAACTAGGTAATTGAAAACAGTAGTAGTGTAGGATGAATGAATGGACAAAAAACGTTGTCGCACAAACGCATCTACTGTTGTCGGACAATGGATTAAAAAGGGTCTGTTGTATTGTTTTCTTTGTTTAAGTGAATTGAACCAACCATGGAATCATGTGTCTTGAAAGCTGTTTTGAGACTATTGTACCTTCTCTGCAGTAGGACTTAGTATGGCTATGAAAACTAGGGGGATAAATATTGAAAGATGAAGTACTGGAATTTAACGTACTGACTCTTAGAAAATTACCTCTTCAATGGTTATAGGGAGCATAGTTATGGATTTTAGAAAAGTTTGCAATAGGAAAAGTTATAGGGAATTGGGTGGATAATAGTTATGGACAAACCTTTTACTTTTTTTAATGTAAAGCATAGTCAGTTATAGTGCCTAGCTTTTTTAAAGAGGTCCTTTTTCAAGGAATCTAACGATATACTACTTGATATAAGTATTCAATCCAGTTTCAGTAGGTACATGTAGAGATATTATGACCTTTTTTTTATATTCTAGGTAGAACATTCAAGTAAGTAGCAGGTTATGGAATCAATATTGACAGACGCATAATTTTGTCGTATTCTGAAAAAAATACTTAGCTACTGCCAATATCTGAGTAAATTCTGTTTGTTGGAGGATTTTTCTGCATCTATCAAATTGTGTCCATACAGTTCGAAAACGAAAATAAGAAGGGAATAGTTTATTTATATTTACAAAAAATATTATGCATACTTAGTTTTATTTAACAACTGGTTGTAGTATTGAACAGCTTAGGTACCTAAAAATTCAATTTATAAAATGTATGATGCTTAATAATAAATATTAAATTGCTATATCGGTAGATTATTTATAAAAAAACGGCACCAGAGAAGACACAAATAATTTGGGGTGCGCATGCGCGTACCTGGGTCTTTTACCTTTGCTTCCCAAGTGTCATCTTTTATTACACACCATAATTCTTTTATCTAAAGTTGTATCTTCCAAAAAACAAAAATACTTACCAACATACATGGTCGCGCTAATATTTTATAGTCGCTTGTGTGCCAAATGGAATGAGAAAGGGATGGCATGCGAGAATGAGATGATGAATTTTTACAATTTCCATGTAGTGACTTAAAGTCGATACATTATCTTAAAAACATTACACTAGTGATGAGTAAGTACAAGGATATCATGTTTCATCACAGGTTTTGGATGTTGTTTCAATAAATAATATTAACATAATTTACCTGCTACTTAGTAACTCTGATAGTAACATTCTTTGTTAATATGTTATTATATGCATATCAGGCGTCAACATTACTTAAGTTATTAATTGCATTCTCTTATTTATTTCAGGAGAGTGATGGGGAGAAAAGTGATCAAGATTTAGTTGTAGATGTTGCTAATGAGGTAGTAATTTAAATCATAATTTGGCTATTGTTTTAAGTTTTTAATTGTTAAAGGAAATAGCTTCTCCCCACCCTAATGGCGAACATCCATCCTTAAGTAATGCAGGTGATGGTCGAGAGAATGGAAGTATAAACGGCGATAAAGTAAAAGTGGAGCGGCCTCCTAGTCGAAGTGGCTCTTCCTCATCCCGAAGTACACCATCACTGAAAAGTAAAGATGTAAGATTACTTACCCATTATGATAGAGTTACAGTCCTGATTAAACTTTTTGGATTGTCTGCACTGCATGTATAAATTATTGTACTGTAGCAAATGAGAAGCATGTTTACATGTCAAAGTAGATTTCATCCTTTAGAATGTATGAAAATCCCAACTGGTCCAGACAGTGTTTGTACATATCACACATTACATGAATATGTTTATGTTTCTTTCTCTAGTATGTAGCAACAGATTTTAAAGATATTTTCACTCTAGGAAAAGCCATTGACACCAAGTTCAAAACCTCGCTCTACAACTCCTAACATGTCTGCAAATGCAAGTGGGGGTGGTCCAAAAGTAGGACTAGGAGCTTATCCTGCATATGCTTTAGGCGGAAGTCGAGCGCCAGAACACTTAGCTCCTTATAATAATATAGCACCATCACCTTATGCAAGGCCACCTTTATTAGGCTACGACGGGCACCCGCATTCCAGGCCTCCAAATATTGCAACTAACGGTTTAGGAGGTTTATCAGGAGGAAAACCGTAAGTATGATGACCACGTATCTTATTATTATTGGAAAAATAAAAATAGTGACTTAATCCTATCAAGCGCTTTTGTAATTGATTATTTACAATATTTTCAAGTCAAACCCTATTCAATAAGCCAAATGAGTATGTTCTTCTTGGATTGTTTTTAATTTTTGAAAAAATGTTGATCTTTAATTTTGGTGTTCATAGAGTGTGTAAATTACAAATCTCCTATGTTCCATTTTTAAATATACAAGTCAAATACCCCTTAAGATATGCAACCAAGCTTATTTACTTTCATCTTTTTGCTTTTTCATATGTTTTTCAATAAACTTGCCGTGTTTTAATTATAGAAATGAAGTTAAATATTTTAGCATGCGTAGAAGAAAATCTAATTACATCACTGTTCATAATTTTGCTAGAAAATTAATTGAAATTTCACACATGTCCGTACTGAATTCAACAATTTGCAGCAAATGAGTAAAATTCCAGTAACTGAAAAACACTATAAAACCACTTTAAAGACAGTTTCACAGTGATTAAGTCGAATCTGCTAAACAAATCTGACGAATGCCCGAATACTTATACCTACAATCTATACACCAAGTTTTGTTTACACTGCTGTGTGTAAGGTGGGTTGCATAACTGTCAGGCATATCAATGCATTAACTCGTATATTTAAGAATCGTGCATAAGAAATTTGTATGTTAAGAGTTAAAATGTACGCACTGTATGTTTCTTTGATATTTCAATGCAACTGTCATTACTTGATAAATTAAATGATTCTTGACATACACCCCACTGGTATCTATATCGTGCCACCCAGTTTGGCTCATTTATAATCAAATACGTGTATTTTTCAGAGCTTATTCCTTTCATATGAATGGAGAGGGTCAACTGCAGCCCGTTCCATTTCCTACAGATGCTCTTATAGGACCTGGCATCCCTAGACATGCTAGGCAGATCAATACTTTAAATCACGGAGAAGTTGTGTGTGCAGTTACCATATCTAATCCTACAAAATACGTTTATACTGGAGGCAAAGGCTGTGTTAAAGTTTGGGATATTAGTCAACCTGGTTCTAAAACACCTGTTTCACAATTGGATTGTTTGGTTAGTATTCTGTAAAAATACCTTCTTTAGTCTATCGGCTACTTTGCAGCAACGCGACAACTACATAAGATCGGTCAAATTATTACCAGATGGGAGAACGCTGATAGTTGGCGGAGAAGCAAGTAATCTCTCAATTTGGGACTTAGCTAGCCCAACACCACGAATTAAAGCCGAATTAACCTCTAGTGCACCTGCATGTTATGCTTTAGCAATTAGTCCAGATTCGAAAGTGTGCTTTAGTTGTTGTTCAGATGGAAATATCGCCGTATGGGATCTTCACAATCAGACACTAGTGCGGCAATTCCAAGGTCATACAGATGGCGCATCTTGTATAGACATTTCCACAGAAGGTACAAAATTGTGGACAGGCGGTTTAGATAATACAGTAAGAAGCTGGGATCTTAGAGAAGGCAAGCAACTGCAACAGCACGATTTTAACTCGCAAATATTTTCGCTTGGTTACTGTCCAACTGGCGATTGGCTTGCTGTTGGTATGGAAAATTCTCACGTCGAAGTGTTGCACGCGTCTAAACCAGACAAGTATCAATTACACCTACACGAAAGTTGTGTTCTTAGCTTAAGATTTGCTTCTTGTGGAAAATGGTTTGTCTCTACTGGTAAAGATAATCTATTAAATGCGTGGAGAACACCTTACGGAGCGAGTATATTTCAGGTTAGTTTTATGCATAAACAAATTATATTTATGACTAACTTTCTATTTGCAGTCTAAAGAATCGTCTAGTGTATTAAGTTGTGACATTTCAACGGACGATAAATACATAGTAACTGGTTCTGGTGATAAAAAGGCAACAGTGTACGAAGTTATTTATTAAACAGTGTGGGTGGGGCCACCTTAAACAATACCAAAAAGTGTAATTACGATTGCGTGAAACAGTATTTAAAACATTTATCGATGAGTGAATGTGTAGGGAATCATACTTTTATCAGTCAGTATTCTACGATAATTAAAACTTTTGTAAGAGTCGTGTATAATTCCATTTGTAAACTGCAACATCGCTAGTATTGTGTACATTATCTGAGTGAACAAAAAACAAACAATTTTTTATCAATTTGTATTTACCTTATTTTATTTTTGTTTTATCATTTGTTTTTTGTTTACTCCATGATTGTTAAGTGTGTCAGTTAGATGTTGGAAAAGCACAAGCAATTGAAATTCTTGCCTACTTTTGACTTGTTATTCATATCTTGATGTTTAGAAAAACGAAAGATTAGGTAGGATATTTTTCGTAATTAAATATAACTATAATAAAAGAACATTTACTTTTCACTGCTATGTTTTCTTGCAATGCGATTCCACAATTGTATTTTTTAGGACGCATATTTGGAAAATTGTGGTTTATTATTTTATTTATCTTTATTATTATTTTTGAGTGGGCGGGGTTTCAGCCAAAGCTGCCTCTACCAACCCAACCCGCTATACATTTACAACTATCTACCCGGTTCGAACCGGGGACCCTTAGTACCGCAGTACAGCTTTAACTGAACTGCGCCCCACGGACCGGAAATTTATTAATTCTGGATTGATTGAATGTATTGATATTATCTTATTTGATTTAGAGCCATGAGCCAACTCCATTGGATTGTATGACAAGAAAGATCGTCCAGCATAAAAATTAACTGTGCCTCATCTGTTCATTTGCATATGAAATGACTGTTAACTTTGTTATTACTCAATAGTTAGCTTGACGACCGGCGTTATTAAAAATAACGCCCGCTCAACAGTTTATTTATGTACATTGAGAGTAGCTAAAATAATGGGTAATCACTGTTATGTGTAAAATAACCCACAAAAGGTGTTGTTACTGTTGATAAAGTAACTCATTGGCAGAAATTGATACCACCTGACGTTAAAGAGCTAACAGTAACCGCTAAAGATTTTATGTGTGCGGTAAAAATGCCGCTTGTGGGAAATTCATAAATCAACTAGTGTCGGGCATGCCGGTGGAATCTTTTTAAGTGATGGCCCAAGGGATTGAACCTTGTTGAATGAATTTTAAGACAGCTAGAAGCACATTATGATTAATTCTGTCAAAGGCCCTGGAGTAATCCAATAGAACAAGCAAAATAAACTATGGCAGCAGTCATAATATGGGCGTGAGATATATATCTGGTTCGGTCTGAAACCAGACTGCGAAGAAGGTAACATCTTTTTAGCATATAGGTACAATCTCATTTGTCCCGCCGTCATCTTTTTCAAAACCTTTGATAGACAGAGCAAGATGCTGATAGGATTTAGATCCATGAATTTCTTGAGATTTTGATTTTTTCCGAAACGGTATTATTGCAAATATATATTTCCAGACACATAGGAAAGTAACTTGAATAAGGATAAGTTCATTAATTATATGAGAGAAGTCTGGTGATAACTAATATCAGATAAATACAGGATACACAACTGTTACATACCAGGACTTATTTAATCATCATCAATGGGACTGCAAAACAAAAATGCACTTCAATACTTTTATCAGTGGAGACAGTTTCAAATAATATCAACTATAGGAATATGAATATGAAAGCCCACACAAATACATACCAACATGAAATAAACTACGGCAATAAAATGCAATAGAAAATACAAAAATAAAACATCTCAAATTGTACAAAAATTCAAGCATTGACTGGATACATCTTCGAGAGATATTTTAGGAGATATTGTCTACACACCGAAGGATATGTAGGCGCGTACATATCTCAAAAAAAGTATGTGGGTCTGTAGCCGGCTTAATGGCCTGTAACCTATGTGATTCCACCTGGCCCGTAAGTACCCAGTCCGTCGATCAAATCAAATCCAGTTAACTCAACTAGAAGGAAAGACATCATAAACACCAGTGGAAAACACGATAAATCAAATGAAGTACAAAGCACATCTACCGTTCAATTTAGGCAAAACAACTCGTAAAATGGTAAATTGCATGTACAAAAAAGATCAGGCAATGCAGGTACCTACTCAGAACAAAAGCATGCAGTACGCCTTGCTTCAAAAACAAATAATTTATGCAAAATAAATATATAAAACTAGAACGCTCTACAGGATATTCAAGTGCGTTAGAATGAATATTTGTTTTATTTATTCGTTGGAGAGTGAACGCAACGTGGACTCCTTTTCATAAATTTTGTTGTTCAGAATACTTAAATCATGTGGGTTGCGGCTGGGACAAAATTGTTAATTTTGGTAACACGCTGCCTGGTTTTAGGTAAGGGGCTGTTAGGTTGTTGTAGGGTGATTTTTTCGCACGATGTTATTTTTAGTTTTCTTGTTCACGGCCGGCAATAAAATCAGTTTTGGGTTTTTTGGCATTGTGGTTTTATTCACCCACCCTAGGCTCTGGTACAACGCCAATGGCTAAGGATGCGCGAGAACAAAATGACACAATTTACTCTGTCTGAATCAGATGTTGGTGCACTTCTAAGCTTGCGCATTGCGTGAGATTACAGATCCGGTCACTGAACTGTGCCTATTTTAGTGGATCCGGTCTTATATTATTAATGCAATTAACAGTTGTTTTGTTTGAAGGAATAATAGCATTCCGTAATGTCCATGTAAAAGAATACCCAAAATTCACTTCGTTATCTGACTTTCCTCGATATGTAGCTACTTCCAAATATTTTAGAAACCGGCCCTGATTGTCTTTTTAATTTGGCGGCTTCGTGGTGTCTAAAAAGGGGTTTACACGGGTCGATTCACGCCGCACGACAAGGCCGCGCGGCAAAATTCGACCGTCAATTCGGCTAGGCCGCAAGTGACTAAAATCGCTTGTTCCCAAGTAGACTAGCATCCGACTTTTGCCCGTGCAGCATGCGGCTAGTAACTAAAATCTGCTCAACATTTTCCACGAAAATGACCTAGTCGCTTGCGATTTCAGTTAACTTTACTGCGCAAACTCAGCAGTGCATCTGCGCGAAATCAATTTGTGTCAGTTTATTTTCATTGCATTAGCATTCCATATTATTTTAGTTCGGTGGTTAGTACAAGAAGAAGAAAATGGTTATACTACCTGTATAAACAATTTATTTTAAAACAGAACAGAACAAACAAAATAAACGCTAGACTCGTCATTATACCAAAGAGTAACCACTCAAACCCAGCTCGGATTCGAATCCCATTACCCGACAACAGGGTATCACGTTTTTGATTGGTCGTTAGTTCCGTTCGCCGTATTTTGGAGCTAAATTCCAAACTGGTCATTATAGAAAGCCTTCAAAACGGTGACCGGGCATTAGGCCGCCAGACATTAGGACGCAGACAATAGGACGCCGGCATTGGGCTGCAAGACAATGGACCGCAAAGGAAATAGGCCGCAGACATTAGGACGCAGACATTTGGACGCGGACATTAGAACGCAGACACTGGGACGCGGCAATTAGTTCGTCGATCCTAGGCTATGACTAGACGTTAGAGCACATACACAGATGAAATAAGTAAAATACCATTGGTTTAATTTAGTGTTACCTTTTATTGTTCTACCTCCTTTGTAAGGTGATCTACATGATGCTTGCGTTCTAATTCTAATGTCTGCGTCCCAATGTCCGCGTTCTAATGTCTGCGTCCTAATTTCTTGCGGCCCAATGCCATAGCGCCCTCCAAAATGACGCGCTACATTCCGTGCTATAATTATTTGTTATTAATTATACTTTTTTGACAGTTCACGCTTCACGGCTCCACGTTACTAGTTTACACTTTTCTTCTTGTATTTTCTTTATTTTACGTTTTCCGTCTCCAGTTTTATATAAACTCGTATTTTACAAGACGCGTATAGCTTGGAATTAGGATATTATAAGGTATGTAATTCGCTTAAACTGTTTTTCGACGTAAAACATAAAACCTTAGTAGTGGTAATTGATGTAAAAATTGTTTCAGAGGTTACTCGTTTCAGAGAAACTGGTTAGAGAAGCAGCTTATACCAAATTTACCAGCAAATTAAATGGTGGTTATAGATAACGCAATTGTGAGTGACAGTGTCAAGTGACAGAGCACACTTACGAAATGTCAAACGCAATTTAATAATTACATTTTGGATATTTGCACCATATTTTATACTTATTATACCGTTTTATCCCTTTGAATAATGGGAGGCAGTGGTTTCCCCATAGATTGTTCTGCAAAGTTTCAAACGATCATTTCTGGGTCATTAGTTTTGAAGGAGAATGTTTAAATTAAACTGACATTTATTATTCTACAGTCACAATTTGACGATTACAAGGTATATTGATCCTACAATCAAACAATTTTTTAGCTCCAATATGGCGGATTTTTATTTCAGATGTGTCTAACCATAGGGGTTGGGTCAGGATATACTGTGGTTGGCCACAACTGTTAAATTTAAACTTGACGTTGGGGTAGGTATCTCGTATTACACTTCCGTTCGTGGATGAAGGTAGAAATTAGAAACCTTGAAATTCATTTAAAAAAAACATATGCAAGATTTAACAGAGGTTTTGTTAACTTTGTAGTTAATTTTTAGTAATCTATACTATAACTTTAACTTAGACGCAATCATAACATTAAACTTAAAGCTTTCTATGCGAATTCTTTGGTTTTGTCACAACTTAACTATAGTGATTGTGTTTATTGTTTATAGATCCTGCCTGGATGCAGAATATTCTTAAATCAGTGTACTACTTATGCAAAACTATCTTGCCTCCGACTAATATACGGAATATCTAATGTATACGTAAATTTTCCAGCGTCACTTACAATATAAATTAAAAGATATAAAATAAACATGTTTTTTCACCACTGACCTATGATGGCACGATTATTGACCATTTTTCCACTTGTAAGGTGGGATTCTCGGCAGCTTAATAATGACAGAACAATAGTATATATTATACACCAAGGTAGAGAAATTTATTAGTATTATTGCCTGAGCACCAAGATTAGGTATATCCCGAGGCGACAGAACAAAATACGGCCTGGTTGACTTTTACTTCCACGCATAGTATACCTAATTGACATGTATAAAATTAAGAAACAAAATATTCTGTCAAACAGTTCACCTTCTAATCTGTTAATTTGGAGGATTTCAAGTACCAGTAGTGAAACAAATAGTATATATGGGAAAAGAAATTGTGTGGTAGGCAAGAGAACAAGGGCCTAAAGGTGGGTTCATAGCTCTCCGTTCATACGTTTCCGTTTATCCGTTAGCCAATCAGAACACAGTAAATTTTTAAACCGTACGTCGTCCAAATTTAACAGTGTTCGCCTATTACGTTCTTCGCGGTGATAATCTGATAGTTTCTATGTACTGAAGATCACGGTGGGTACAGTACGAAATCAAATTTAGGTTATGGTTATACCTTGTAAACGTCCGATTAGGACGGATTGCTATGAACCCTAACAAATTGCACTGTCCGTTTGACGGATGAACGGAGAGCTATGAACCCACCTTATCAGTAAAAAAATAATAAAGTTTTCATTATCGTAAAACATGCGCTGTTTAGCCTAGGAGTCCTTAGAGCTGGCTAAGCCCCCAGCGGCTGAACTCAACAACCTTAGTATACAGGGTGGTGCCTAGCGCAACGCAGCATAGGGATTTCAATGGTAATTTCTGTCTGGGGTTTTGTCAGGGGGTTTTCCTCAGACATACGTAGCTTCGCATAATGCTAGCATTATGTTGAAATCTACGAGGCAAATGCTGGAGCAGTACTCTCCCCCTCACCACCCTAACTCCGTTCCTTCCGTTCCCATCCCTAACTTTACCCATCCTTACAATCCCATTCTCTGGCTGAAGAGGGCCAGGGAGCCCTGAGCAGCCCGCCTCCGGTATCCCTGTAGTCAGGGGTGCCGGAGGAATGAAACACGTTGGCCTTTTTCCTTTTATAGTCAATTACTAGCTCCCCTAATTATTTTAGAGCAAAAGTCTAAATAAGTTTTTTTTAGAGAAAAAAATACTGCATCTGTTCGTACTTTTAGTTATAATTTTCCATTTTTCAAAAGCGTAGAAATCGATAAAATAAAAAATTACATTTCTATAAATCAGTGATGCTTTGGAATTTTTTAACAAACTACAAGCGCATCGCATCTAAGTTATCGTTATTTGACGTCGAACGATTTTCATATTTAATTCTGTTACAACTATCCGATGCAAGAAAAAGCGGCAATTGGGTAATGTTTTTTTAGAGAATGTAT
Organism: Photinus pyralis; assembly: GCF_008802855.1. Classification (NCBI taxonomy): domain Eukaryota; kingdom Metazoa; phylum Arthropoda; class Insecta; order Coleoptera; family Lampyridae; genus Photinus; species Photinus pyralis. The sequence continues at coordinate 18,295,257 of NW_022170403.1, forward strand.
GCTGCATCTGCATCAGATACTATTTGTTTATCAGAGAGAATCAGAGTACCTACATAATCGAAGAAAAAAAACTGATTTGAAGCAGATTTGTTCCTACACTTATATTCGGATTTTCCGCTACTGCATCCAAAACGTTGAATGTATTGTCGTTTTCCTGATGGTTTTTACAGTTCTTTAAGTAATTTATAAACCAGTATAAATTTAATATACGTCAAAGGCAAATAATGAAACGTGATCGCTGTTTTTTTAGGTAATTCCAAGGCATATTTGATTTATTGTAAAACGAACCTTTTTATTTTGTCGATTTCTACGGTTTTGAAAAACGGAAAATTATGAGTAATAGCATGAACAATAAGTAATAATCATCAGACAGTTATCATACACAGTGTTTTTTTTAAGATGGGCTATTCGACAATGTACAGCCGTTGAGTTATTTAAAATGGGCCATAGGGAAATTTACATTGCATCAATTGTTTCAGTCATAGCTTCCTCGCGAATCATCTGCCACAGTACTGTAGAAATTCTTTCTAAATCAACAAATTTATTCAAATGAGATATAATAAACGTATATAATCACTTTGGGAATGATGCGCAAATTTGGGCAAAATTTTATTTATTCGACAATTTTAAGGGGGAAGCTGCAAAACACACTGTTTTGATGCACAGGAACTAAATTTTATGCTCTTCCTGTCTTGGTCAATGCTTGGGCAATTCCGTTGAAAACGCAGCAAAAAGCGCTACCGCAGTGACAAGATATGTGCGTCGACCATAGACATGAGTATTAGCATGTCTATGGCGTCGACTTAACTGCGATTCTTCATATATTTACTTTTATTGATGTTCATCTGAAGGAGTAACTCGGGGAGACTGATCAAGTGGACATGATTTTGAGAGTAGATTGCGAGAATTATCAGGCAGGTGCTTTCATCAAGTGCTGTCTGATAAAAAATGAGAGTTCTCTCAAACAGGGACATATAGCAGATTCGCGAGTTACTCTCACTGTTTGGGAAGTAAAATTCTTTCGCTGATTACGTATGTTCTAATACCTATAAACTGGCTTATCTATAATGCGGAAGTAATGGTAATGATATTGCTGAAAACCCAACAATGTCGTGTAACAATTTTGTTTTGCCTTGATAAGTACCTGTACGTATTTCCTAAACTTTCCCTTTCCATTAATAAGTCATTATACTTTGCGCAGAAATTGCCGACAGTGATGTCGCTGTCGATTTTTGAAGCACTTTGCACTCTTCAGTATTTATTTACCCATCTCAAGTAATGTGTTTTTGTAAGTAGGTGTATTTAGATCAAAGTTAAGAATAACAAACAAAGAAGAATTTAAATGGTCTTGCATGATCGAATATTCAGGGAAATTAGAACTCATTAACGACCGCAATTTTCTTGAAATATACAATTTCATGATTCATAGTTGGCGCGTCACGTCACGTGTCAGTCCTTGGGACACGAGAGCCGCCTGTGCGAGATGAGAAATCATACATAAAAATGGTGGCTGTTAGAATGTTAGTGAAATAGTTTTATACGGAAACATGTTACAAGTTACATTTGAAGTGTTTTTTAACTGTGTTAAATGTGTGAAGTTTTTAAATGATTAAGGTATGTTATTTACATGGGAAAAAAGTATGTGATATCGCAATGTTGGGCGGGTTCAGGTGTATCAATGGTTGACTGCAAAAGTTAATGGGTGTTGCATATACAACTCTCGCCAAAATTGGTATCGCTTGTTTTTGTCATTAACTTGCATGAGCTCATTTTATCAATTACTTCAATTAAACTGTTAACGGACTTGTGTTTGCCAGCTAATTAATTGAAGTGGGCTGCACTGCTGCCTTAATAGTTTTTATTTTGCTATGGGAAGTAAAGCAACATGTGACCCCAATCCGAATTAAATTTTTACTTTATGATGAAAATCATAATCAAAAGCTTCTTGTAATTACACTTTGTCACCCTACAATTATCTTATCATGTAAATATCCCAGCATATTGGCCCCATGTTTCATTTGGTTAGTCTCAAGGGTGGTCCAAAGTTGTTGCTGTGGTTATTTATTTATAAAAGGAAATGGTCAAGGCAAGTCTGTAATTTTAAGTATATTTTATGTTCCCTCCTAGATAATTTTGTTTTAACAAAAGAATTGGGATAATGTACAACTTCTCTTGGGTTCACATGTCTGTTATTATTCCACAATATAATAATTTATTAAAAAAACAAATTCCTTTCACAGGTATCTTTATTGTTACAAATTTGAGCAAATGTTGACTCTAAGTGAATTGGAAATGAACCCTTGAATTTTGATGCTAATGTGAAAAAGGTGAGCAATAACCTCTTCAGTACCTTATATTTACATGGTTTTTACATTTATTACCCCAAACAGTGTAGGTATGACCTAAAAGTTTTATTTCTCGAATCTTGTCCCCATTATACACAATTTAGTGATGATAATCCTGAATAGAAATCAACTAAATTTTAACAATATCCAACGTACAGGTTCTGTTTCATTTCTGCTTTAATTGCAACTGCTATAAGATTTCTAATGTAAAAATTGATTTGATGAGAAGCACTAATTAAATAAGTATGCAGTTTATAATTGGATTCTAATAATTAATTAAACGATTTAATTATACTCCTAATTATTTTTTGTTTAAAAATGCAAATGACAGATGGTGTAAATTCACACCTGTTCCACACTGATTAAAATTGTGTTATTTATTGGTGATGTTGTTTCTTAAACATCGCCTCGTAATTTGTATTAATGAAAGTGAGCTCCTAAAACTGAAAGAAACTAAATTTGGTTTCTATTTTATGCATTTGACTGCCGTTGGTGCATATAAACCAGTACAACGGATCTAGCAGATGAACTTTTACGTTGACCCCTGTTACTTTGGCGATCTTTGACCTTCTGACTCCGAATTCAATAGGGTGCTTATTTGGACCAAGAGGAACTAAGTTTCAAAACCTTAAAAACTACAGTTAGAGAGTTATCATGCGCCCAGACCGAGGCCCAGACAGACAATCACAGAGCTTCAGGAAGGACCTGTTCCGGTTCTTAATAATGGATAAATTGGCTATTTGAAATAAATACTCGTATAATTAATAAATATCGAGATAAATATGTAAAAAATGACTACTGGTCTTTAACTTTGTAAATATGAAAAGGCCAATATTAAGTGAAACAGTAAAATATATTTTTTAGCAGGAAGGCAGCGTTGCATCAAGAGAGTGCAGGTCAAAGAATGAATCTGTCCTCTAGTTTAGGTATCTTGTCTATTCATTGTATAGTTTTTTAGGTTTTCACACATTAACTAAATGTTGGTGATAAATGTAATCACCTTCACATATCAAGCATAATCAGTGTTTGATCTTCTGATTTCAGTATGTTTTTGCAAATACGCTACTTGTATGTGTAAATAATAGCGTGGCAATCTGAATTTTGCACTGCATAAGGTACGTCACAGAAACCATGGTGACAGACATCACTTGATTTTTTTTATGGGAGCCTATCTCGGAGCCCATGTTATTCACAATATTCAGAAGGAAATCGTGCCATTTCAACAATAGGTACACCCTTGCTAGAAAAGTTGAAAAAATTCAAGTTATAAACAATGACCTTGCATTGTATTGGAAAGTCTGTGGTGGTTTGGACATTTAATGAGAATGCCAAACAACAGATGGCCTTCTGGTAAACAGAAAAGGGGATGACCGAGAAGTTCCCTTTTATGAAGGGATAAGCACTTCAATGGAACAAAGATAGCAATGATGACTATTGTGAGTTACATCATTGCTATCTTCAATGGAAGCACTGGGTAAGAGGGTTTAAAAACTAACACCTTTTGTAAATAGAAACCCACATTTTTATAACTCGGATTTGAGACATTTTCAATAGGATTGTTATATGTGGCATGGATGAACTGTTTGAAACTGGTTGGTCCAAGCATTTGTCAGTTATCATGTTCACAGACAGATAGCTCGACAGACAGATGTACACAATGGACTCCCCTATTAAGCTTGCATGGCTTTGATCTGCCGATTAATAATCTTTACTAATGAAAAACAAGTAAATTGTGCACAACTCTTATGCAGATAAAGCGTATTTTTTTAAACCGAAGTAGCTTAGTAAATAGTTGGGTTATACGGTAGTAGCATGCTATATCTATCGATGTTTACCTTATTGGTAGATTATGGGAAAGGCGATCTTTACACATAAACATTAAAAGGTCTCCTGGCATACATTCAAAATCTGCTATATATACTTAATGCGAGAAGAATCAAGACTAGGCATGGGAATTTTTTTCGATATATCGATAGGTATCGATAGTTATCGATATATCGAATAACAATAGGTAGAGCTAAAAAAATCGATATATCGAAATCGATATATCGATATCGATCGATATATCGAACTATCGATATATCGATATCTGTATCGATATATCGATACCTATCGATATGTCGATAACTATTGATATATCGATATGTCGATAACTATTGATATATCGATATGTCGAAAACTATTGATATATCGATATGTCGATAACTATTGGTACGATAAAATTATGTTATTGTTGAGATTTCAACGAGCGCTACTATTTTTATTAATAAAATCCATTTTCGGGTTTACTCTCATGTAAATTTACTATTTTTAGTTGCTCGACGTTTCGGAAACTTAACTTTGCTCCCTTTCTCAAGAGAAGCACTACGTCACATCATCATCCATGCCAAATAAACGCAGTAATAAAATCTTTAGAAAATGGATTTTATTAATAAAACTCAATAAGATAACTATCCCTGTCGATAACTATCGATACGTCGAATATTTCTCTCAAATGAGGCGTGCAATTACCGCTTAATTACAGCGGTAATTGCATTGTAGAAAGCTAAAGAGCCCTGCGATAATTGCACAGTTAATATGGTAAATTGGTAAATCCATTAAAGTTGCAAGAACTGCATTCGGTTATTTTCATATTTTGTTAAAAGAGCCCTCTTGTCTTGTCGGACTCTTTTGCTAAAATATAAAAGTAAACTCATGCAGTTTTTAGACATGCTTTCAAAAAAATTATCGGTAATTTTGATGCACTTCTGCAATTACCTACCCGATACTTATATCGATAGATGAAAACAGTTATCGCCCATCCCCAGCGATAACTTCGACATATCGATATATCGATAACTATCGACATATATCGATATATATCGATAACTATATCGATAACTATCGACATATCGATATATCGATAACTATCGACATATCGATATATCGATAGTATTCATATATCGATAACTATCGATATATCGATAACTATCGATATATTTTACTTATCGATATGCCGATAACTATCAATATATCGATAACTATCGATATATCGATAACTATCGATATATCGATAACTATCGATAGTTATCGATTTATCGATATATCGATAGCTATCGATAGGTATCGATATATCGATAGGTATCGATGTATCGATAACCATCGATATTTCGATAATTATCGGCATATCGATAAGTAAAATATATCGATAGGTAAGTACCCGATACTTATCGATAGGTGAAAACAGTTATCGCCCATCCCTAATCAAGACCATTGAGAAATTCTCAGAAATATTGCATTGTTCCTTTGTAGGTTTCCTCAGACATTTTCGAGATATTCACTATTAAGTTTAGTTTTTGCATCACCAGTAGATATGTCTAGTATAGAAGATATTTTCGCCCCTTGAGAGTACCCTTCTCAGACACTCTGTTCTGCAGATATTTGCAATGAAGCTTTGACATCACCAGTAGATGTGTCTCGTCCAGACGTTCTACTTGTTCTTTGTGAATACCCTCATCCGATACTCTTATTTCAAAATATTCGCTTCCACGTCGCCAATAGATATAATCCGAGATATAATCTTGTCCAGAGGATTCATTTTGCCTTTGTGAGTACTACGGTTCTGTCGCTTTTTACCACCCACACGTTAGTGAAGACAGGTATTGCATTGAGATCAACAGTGACCCTCCACTTGACGGAAATACACGTTTTGAAGCACTAGGAATCCAATTCCAACAAAATCTCAATGATGCCGGTCTGTACTCTCATTTCCGGTTAAACAGCTGAACTGATTGGAACCAAGTACACATACCTATTCTTAGGTATAAAGGAAAGAGCTGAATCGCGCATGTGCAAGTGTCTCAAAGTCACAAAAAACTGCAATTTTTGACGTTTTTCCATAGTATACCTAAACTATTGGTTGGAATTGAACCAAATTTGATACATATGTTCTATAGAGATTTTACTAAGAACTGAAATACATTTAGTCAAAATCGCGATTGCGCAAATCATTAAAAATCATAATTTTCTGATTTCATTTCAAAATGGTATAAAAATTTGAAAATATTCGCTCCCTTAAAAGATATGAAGGAAAATAAAAAATTGTCAACTTCACAGTGACTATATTTTCTTAGTTAAAAGCGAGGTTAAAAGAGCTACGGAAAAATTTCACGCCACGGATGATATTAAAGAAACATTCAAGTAAGTAGGTAATTCAAAAGAATTGAATATTTAAAAAGATTTAAAAAATAAAAACCGGTTCAAATGATTCAAAAAGTCCAAAAAATTTTAAAACCTTAATCTTTTTGAATCGACATTTAATTTTTGAGTTTTTGATTTAAAAAATAATAGGTATATTTGATCTAGTTATCACAAGATTTGTATATAAAACATTACAAACGATTTAAATAATAACACAGATAAATTATGAATGTTTAAAATTGAAATATTTTTGGACGGAATAAATAGCATTTTTTTACCTAACACACAAATTTGTTTGTAGTGAGGGATAATAAGGATTTGATGTAAAGAAAGATATTTTATGAAAACTAACTGACAATTGTAGCCATTCCTAGTAGATCTTAATATGCTATCTTTTTCTCGATCTTTTTAGAATCTACTATACAGACTGTTCCATTAAAAAAATAGGTTAGGTTCGCTTTTTATCTTTCTTTGTATACTTATGCTGAAAACGGCTGATTATTTAAAAATCATTATAAAGAAACCTTTGTAACAAACATTTTTCTCTTTTAGCCAAGAAAGTATGGGATCATTTTAAGTTTGACAATTTTTTGTGGTTCTTCTGTATCTGCCATTTTCAAAATAAGTATGATGAAGTTGAAAAGAGATATAGAAAAAATTAACACACCAGGGATAGTATTAAAAGAGATTCAAGCATATAATTTAAAAAAATTAAAGATTCAAAAAATTAAAAAAACGGTTCAACTGATTCAAAATAAAATTTCAAAAAGATTTTTGAATTTTTAAAATTTGTTTTAATCTTTTTTGTCTTTCTGAATCAATATTGGCAGATTATTTAACAATCATAAAGAAACAACAAATAAACATGGTTCTGTATCTCTTTTAACTAAGAAAATATAGGGTCCGATAGGGTCATTCTAAGATTGACAATTTTTTAACTAGAGAATTTCAAATTTTGATTTTACTAATTTAAGTTTGACCCAGAGCACATAACACCTATATTACCTCAAAATGTTGATCAAACAATCTTCTACAAATGAAACATTTCAAGATGACCCTGTGGCGAACCTTCAAACCATAAGGTATCTGACATATGTTGCAACAGAATTCAATATTCTAGAACAATCCCTCTAAAATTGTTCAAAACCACAAAAGTCGACACTTCGAATGTTGAGTTTAAAACAGAAACTTTACCTCGTGAAGTGGTGTGGGATATTATCTGTCCCGATATTTTAATGTTCCAAGAAAGAAGTTTTTTCCATTTATTCAAAAGCATCACATTTTAAAGGGAAACTATAAGTGCCTGAATACACTATGCGTTTTAACCGGTCCCGTTTGACCGGACCGTTTTGAACGGATGACTGCATCCAATGGATTTAAATGCGAGCGTTTACACTTATCCGGTTGCGTTCCGCTCGCCGCAAGTAATGTAAACGCACACAACCTTCCGGTTTCTTTCGCAGGATGCGTTTTGAAAGGATGCGTTTAAAACGCATAGTGTATTCAGGCACTAAGTGGTGCATTTAAAGTTTTGGCATAAGCAGGACATTTTATATCCTCATCGACATATTGGGACATACATTACTTATAGGTAATTATTTTCAAAAAAGTCTAAAGTAATAAAATGTTAATTTTTTAAATTTTCGATTTTCAAGAAATTTGTAGACTACCATGAGCTTAAAGAATTTGCGTGGCAAAATGTTTTAGAAATCCCCGAGGAAATCACTGATTAGGGTTTGAAAATAATACCATGTTTAAACCGAGGTTTAAACAATATCTGGTATACAGCATGAACTAGCTAACTGCGTTGTTAATTACAACGGGGTTTACAAATTTTTTACAAATAGCCCTGGGAATTTTACTAATATTGTTGTTCTCTTTCAAATGACGTGAAAATTGAATCTCTCAAGTCAATTAGTATCCTTGTCAATTAAAATTACAATTGTGTAAATTTCACCATTATTTATTGCCATGAGCTGAGTAGATCCCCCCAACCCACCACCAAAGTGGAGACTGGAGGGATCCAATTTATGGGTCATATGTCAGATTCAACGCAGAACAAATATTCCACATAGTACCAATGAAGATACCAAGAATTTCAAAATTCACTTTTATAAGATTTTTTTGAAAATTGAAATGTGAAAAGATGGCTGAGATCTTTGATATTGAATGTTTCAATGTAAATGTCCACGTGCACATTTGATAACCGCATGTGTGTGATTCAAAGATGTTAAATTATTTTTCTGAGGCCACATGGATTTTGATCAAAACATGTCAAAATCGTTATTCATGGACCAAGATCGTTAGGAAAAAGACTAGCAGCATTATCTCAATGCCCAAGACATGAATTTGATACATTTTTGTTAACTATAAAATGTATTTTGTAAGATTAAAATAAATTGTCGTTAAAAGTGATTGTAATACTGAGGATCCTTTGATATTTCGTTGCATCGGTTTATTAAGGATGCATATGTGTGCATGATACCTCACGAATGACAGGTCTTAGAGTTTAGAACTTTCATTTAGGTCTAAGTAAGCAACCTACTGAATTTAAGGGAAAAGGTCACCAAAGTTACAGGGGTCAATGTAAAAGTCCACATAAAATGGGTCCTTGGATACTCCATTGTATTGGTTGATTCATTTACTTCTATGGCAATCCACTTGAATCATAATATTCAGAAAGGACGTCGGAACGGACAAAAATTTTCGCATTACATGCATATTTTGTGGAGGGGACGCCCTGGGTGCATCACTTTATCAATGTCTGGTACAAACTTTCAGATATAAAAGAAATGTTACATGCTTTGCAGGTTAGTAGGAAATTTTGGGGAAATGTGTAGGAAATTGTTTAGAAATGTTGATTTTTGGGAAATGTTGAAAGATTTTTTGATATTTAAGAAATTTTAGAAATAGTTAGGAATAGTTATTTACGTTATAAGTCCGGTAGGTTACTTGTAACAGTACGAGTTAGACATTATGGACGAGGCGACGTCAGGGAGCCGAGTCAAGAATGTCTTAAACGAGTACTGTTACAAGTACTACCGGACGTATATCGTAACGTATTTTATTTCATACTGTAAGTCTGTTTTGTATCATTATTTCATTTCAAAGATTACAAAATTTCATTATATTGTAAAAATCGCATTACCTTGTTTCTGTGGCAACGGCCGTTGCTATAGTTTGTTGTTTGTTGACATTGAATTTTTTTCACTGAAAAATGGACGCTATAAACGTTGTGGGATGTTCCACTGTTCCCGATACAATCCTGTCGAAATCTCATGAAGCAACCGAAAAGTTAGTTCCTAAGAAGTCGGACACAAGGTATGAAAACTAGTACTAAGTGTTTTGCCAATTGAGGAACGAACATGGGGCGAAACAAGTAGAGGAAAACGTCATGTTGGCATACTGTTTGGATGCAGTAAGTTTTTGAATTGAGATTTTTTGCCTGGGATTCGGTGTTAAAGCGTCATGGGGCATGGAAAAGCTCATCGACGGCAGAAAAATACATCGAAGACTCGGTAGAAGGAAAAGTTAAGATTGCCCGTATGATACAACTGATGCAAGGCGGCGAAAATTTCATCGAAGTTCTACAGCAGAAGGAATCAAACATTACTAACTCGACATCCAGTAATAACCCAGGCGTTAGTGTTGAGGGCAATAGGTACAAATTGTTTCATTACAATCAATGTTAATGTTTGAAATAAAGAATTACAGCCAAATTTATGTTGGGGTTTTTAATTAATTGTGTGTAGATGTCAAATTTGATGTATACAAATAACAGTCCGGTAAGTGTTGCTTAGCGACACTTACCGGCTCTGATGCTGTAATAACTCACCTACCGGACTCAAAATGATAGTGTAATCGAACATCTACCGGACAGTATGAAATAATCGTATTTTTCGTACTTCCGAGACTAAAGTGACAACTTCACTCCATTATGACAAGGACTGAAGTGTCACTTTTTGTCCCGCCGGGATTAAATTTGGACGAAAATCCCGGAAGGATGAAATTACTAACAAGGCAATTTCAGTAGGTTGTTCCACATTTTGTATGCGGCAGTACTTCTTAAACGCATCGTACTGCTGTTCATATAGTTTTTGGATTTCGGTGGTATCAATTCTTTACCTACTTTGGTTGCTTTTTATCAATATCAAATACACCACCAAAATTATGACACTAGCAATGACAGTTCCTATGGTAACTTGTTGGGCAGCGATTTTTTGAAAGAACGCGTTCTCTAACTCCATACATATTAAGTGTTTCAGTTTCGGAAGTACGAAAAATATCGTATATACCTTGCGACTGAAGTAGTGGTCTTAATCCCTCAGGTAAATTATGGCCCTCCCTTCGGTCGGGCCATAAACTTTACCTTCGGGATTAAAAGTACTACTTCAGTCCCGCGGTATATAATATACTATTTTCGTCGACCTCTCGATAACAGCATAAATTACACCTTAGTATGTAGTAATCAAACTCATTAATGGTTAGAAACCATTATACGTTAGCAACCATTAATCGTTAGCAACCACTTATACATAACCATTATGCATTAGCAACCATTAATCGTTAGCAACAACTTATACATAACAACCATTTTATTAAAGGGAAATGACATTTATATAACAATTCACTTTCGGCAACAGCTGAGAACTTCCATCCACCTAACCATTTTAATCTCGGTTTTAATGTAGTGAGATCAGCAGCCAGTATGGTCGCCAACGATCTCAGAAAAGCATATCCTGTGTAGCTTCTCGGATAAGGTATTGTTAAGGTATTCAGTTACTTTACTTTCAACATTGAGTACGTCGACCACAGAGATGAACTTTTCCATATCTTTAACCGTCTTTAACTGTTAATACACGTACTATAGTACAGTTGCAAAAGAATTAATTACATTCTAATTTCACATACCTTTTCAAGGTAAAATGTCAACATGACATTTTCGGAAATATCTCCTTTCAAATTCATTGTATTCCATCAATTGTCGAACTGATCGAAACCGTTCCAATAAGTTTCTTTTGATTTGAGTGGATATAATGTTAAAATCGCCTCCGCAGCAGAGCAAGCAAGTAGCAACATAATCTTCCACTGCGATTACGAGGACTGACGGCACAGCATAAAACAACACATTACTATAGCAACGACAGTAGCTGTAATTTAGTGAAAAATCGTAGCTCTTAATCTCGTTTGTAATTTCTTGTAGTAGTGAATTTAAAATTACCTACCCCAGTGAAGTCGACGAAAAAACGTTGTATGCAATTCATGTATAAATCGGCGGTTATTGGTTCGTTCGAATTTAAACATCTCACTCACCAATAAAACGCCTCATTTATACACTCATTGCATAATAGTTATTTATTTAATCAGTGGGATAACGGCCTCATTAACTTACGAATGCGACAATTGCGCATACGAGGGCGTTAGCCCGAGCTATTGTAAGAGCATGAGTATGTTAATGGCCGTTAGCCCAAGTATTAAATACAACTTTTTATCTGCGACTGTTCTTCTACTGCTAAAAACGAAAAATAAATTTGATGCATTTTTTTAAATTTCAATCGAAGTAGCATAGTTAGCAGTTTTCGACGCCATAGAAACAAGAAAATCCTAACGTCAAGAAAATTTGTACTCAAAAATTTTGCTTCTGATTTCTTTGCTTATGTCATGAGTGAGTCTGGAACTTTTCCATCAGACGTTAATGTTTACAATATATAATCTTGATGGTTGATTTTTGATCATACATTGTTTTGACAAGGGCTTATCCCACTGAGTGTGGTAATGAAATTCTTATCCCACTGAGTGTGGTAATTAAGTTCTTATCCCACTTAAAATGACCGGGATAAGTGAGAGTTATCCTACAGGCGCAGATAAATAACTATTAAATAGTTTTCTATTACCCAAAATCGTCCTGAAACCTTCATTTCCATGATTACTTTCTGTCAGGAAATTTTAGTTTCCATGACAGAGGCAGAGCAGACTACGTTTCCTGCCGTTTGTCACTTTACCGGCCGCACCGTCACTTTATCAATTACCGGCCGCATTTGTGACATTTCCAAATGTCTATAAAGACTCCTGTCATCACTGAGACTGACATTAATCAAAAGTTCTATATAAAAATTGAAATTTGATATTAAAATACGATTTCGGGTAAAATTTCATACAAACCTCGTCAGTAAAATGACATTACCTGACTCGGAAATTAAAGTACTCGACAGCAATGTATCATTTTCCTGACTTTTATATAAATAACTATTGTTTAAAAATGCATGTACCTAATATTTTTTTTATGTTATTTTAGAACAAACTAATTGCGGTATCTTAATTTGAAGGAAAAAATATTTTCAGATTATTCACATTAAAAAATAAATTGATGTTGACCATTTCCGATTTCCTAAACTTCCAGGACAAGTTCTTCATTTTCCTTGACTTCAACCAAAGTTACATTACTGCATGATCCGCCACAGCTCCCACACATTTCTGTGCAACAAGTGATGCTTTAAAGCAGCTGCCATTACTTTTGCAAGCCTTTTTGCAGTTGCAGGATCCAGTTTTGAATCTGATAGTATGCTCGATAGACGATAAGCGTGTTGTTCAGCAGCACCAGATGTTGCAGGGAGGGATGCGATGTTAAATTTGGATTTTAATGACATTTTTGCAACAGCTTTAAGTTACATTGAATATCAGACATGCAGACCTTGTGCATCCATATTTTTTTCAAGAAAAAAACCTCTCCTACCTCTTTGAGAATATTTTTGTCTGCCTGTTTTTCATAAAACTGTCATTTAATGAACTTAGCAACTTGTATGCGTTGATTTTGGAAGAGCAATAGTGTCTCCCGACTCCCAGATTCAAAGTGTGAGGCCTACAATTGTTGTCGGACAGGATTCCGATCTTTTCGTTCTATACTTAGGGCTACCACAGTGCCAAAATGTACAACTATTCTTTCACAAACCCTCTGGCATACCATTAACCTATGACATCGGCAAGACCCGTGAAGAGTATATATGAAGGATGTGATATTATTTTTTTTATGCTATCACAGAATGTGATACTACGTCTTCTTTATTCGGCAAAGGCAAAATCAACGAGAACAAATCGGAAATGGTCAACATCAATTTATTTTTTAATAAAAAAAAATTAAGATACCGCAATTATTTTCTTCAACATAAACGAAATATTACATGCATTTTCAAACAAAAAACTATTTAAAATACGTTTTTTAGCTGTACTTATACAAGGACTTATTAATATTTGACACAAATTTAAAAAGGGTGGAATTTAGGTTTCACTGAGACTCGTTTGGTTTTGTTTAGAGAAAATGCAATAGTGTACCTTAAAGTTAAAAAAAAACACTCACTATACAACAATATTAGCATTGCCGCGCCGCCGGGCCCACCTCGACGAAGCCCGCCACGACTGGGTACGCATTCTGCATTACACCGGCTGAATCTCGCAGGCTCTTCAACAAAGTACGTACTATGTCATATCATTTTAAAGGTAATAGTGGGAGCTACAACTTTTGTAGGCAACATTTTTTCATAAAATGTCGGCGTGAAAATTTCTGCGACAAAAAGTAAAATTACGTGCCGAAAAATATACCACTTTTTACCTTTTCATAGTCATTACCAACAAACGGTAAAAGTTACGACGAAAGTCAACTGAAACTTATTTGTAGACAATGTTATAGCAAAGAGAATAAAACAAATTGCAATTCGATATGTTGTTTAGTAATCGAGAGACACGCGATTTCTTAAAACCCTTACACTTTTCATGTTTAGGGGGGCACAGGGACTGAAGCAAGAGGGGTAGGGGTGGGGACTTTTGGCTAAACACTTGTTTAAATGGTAGTAGTCGATGGGGAAAAAATTAGCTTTATACTATTTTTTTCCCACTAAAAACACAGGTTGACTGGACTATATGGGGCGTTGTACATAAGCATCAAGGCTAAAAAAATCCAAGATGGACAGGAATTACTGTAGTAGCTTAAAAAGAAAACTGAACTAAAATTAAATTTTATTATAAAATATATGCAAATTTGACATTGAATAAAGAAATAAAAAATAAATTTTTAATATCTGAATCATAAATTATTTCACTACTACTGCGGAGGCAAAATAAATAACTTGAATAAGATAATACTACAAGAGGTATACTCTAAAAAATGAATCTGGGGAAAGTAGTGCAACTTCCCACTAAGGTTATTTATTGTTTATTTCAATATCTCTGTGCTATGAATAAAGATAGGTATAAAGTTAGCAATCATGCGCGCCGTTGGACCACTTTTTAGACTCTCAATGGATATAGGAGTATTTATATGTGCATAGACGTTTATAAGTTGAATGTTCCATTGTACAATGCATTAAAGCAAGTTGTGTAGATGAAGTGGCGTGCGATATTTAATGTTTTAGAGTACGTACTCATATCACAGATAAAAACACACTTTCGATGCTCACTTTGCAAATAATATGAGAAGAAGTAAATTTCCCAATTTATAATAACACGAGTTCCCTACAAATGAGTTATTAATCATTATTGATCATATCAACATTATCCCTAACTTCCTTAATGTTAAAGGTTTTAGAAATTTTTTCTCGAATTTTCAAAAATTACGGTTAGAATTTTTAGCTTTTCAGCTTTTGTACTTGAAGATCTCTATCTTCAAGTACAAAAGCTGGCATTTTGCGGTCTGCGCATGCGCGCATTTCTACTATGTGCGATGTGCTTGCTTTTGCTAATGACGTTTGTAGGTTTTGATTTTTACTACATGTAATACGCTTTTCATTACTAGAAGCATCTATGGTTAAAATTTTAAAGAAATCCCTTCATAAATAAGGAAGGTGGCACTTGCGCATACGCACACTTAATATTTACAATATGAGTTGCCTTTATCAGAAGCATCTGTGATTAAAATTTCAAAAAGATAAATAAAACAATTGATACTGCGGATTCTGCGCATGCGCACATTAATGCGAAGTTTACAATATGCGTTACTAAAAGTATCTTTGGTTTAAATTTCAAAGAATATCTCCATAAATAAGAAAGTTGGCATTGCGTAGTCTGCGCATGCGCACATTTGATTTTACTATGTGCGATATGTTTGTCTTAGAAGTATTTGGTTAAAATTTCAATAAAATATAGTAATAAATAAGACAGACATTAACGTCAAGTTTTTCTTCACGCAGGTGACAGAGCTATAAGCTACCGAATTCATTAAGAACGAACTAAATATATTGAAAACTGTAGGAGTTGTTAAGCCCTCGGACGGACGAACAAAGAAAGTGGTTGCAATAGCCCACCCAACTTCGTTGGAAAATGCGCTAAAAAAGGGAAAACTTTTTTCGTCCCATAGTTTGTATTTTACTATTTTTTTTTTAAAATGATACATTTTAATTCATAATTATTTCAATTTTCCATTATAATTCATTCTATTATTTTTCCATCAGAATTATTCATTTTTTGATCAAATTTGGAGGCAGGAGTATTACCGTATCTCTTTATGTATTCATTCGATCGTAATTGTTCTTATCGTTTTGGACTGTCCAGGCCCTTAATGCAAAAATTACTCTATAAGCATTTAATAAGGACGAGATCAGATACTGTAATCGACATGACAAATATTCATACACCATTGATTTCTATATGCAACTACATAGAGCCTTTTCCTCTGGCATCAAAATTCCGCTTATGTGATGGGTTTGTTTTTTCCTCCGTCTCCTCGTCTATCTCGCGAATGATGAAACGAGTAAATTTAAGTTATGGACTTCAAATGCTAAGAATAAATTGCAAAGAGGGAATTAGTTGAATTACGGACAGAGGAAGTTTAACGTTAGCGCGAACTCTTTGACTCGGAAAGTGGATTAAAAATAGACTACGTAACGTCATTCAGTCGACCGCCTGTCTATTGGGCGCAAATAATTTTCAATGACATTTTTATCTCCCGGCGGATTGCGTAATGTTGTGCAATCGCGTAAAATTTTAAAATAACGAACAAAAAATGGCTAGCACAGATACCACTGGCACACCTGCGCATGTGCGATTCTGCTCTTTTATGTTTAAGAATATGTGTACCAAATTTGGTTCCAGCCGGTTCAGTCGTTTAGCTGGAAATGTACAGACCAGGGTACAGACAGATCGACATCATCGAGATTTTGTTTGATTCGGACTCCTGGGGCTTCAATACGTGTATATCCGTCCAAAAAGTAGAGACCATTTTTTACCCCAACGCAATACCTCCCTTACTAACGTGTGGGTGGTAAAAACTTTTAGAAAATTTGTAGGTATTTTTATAATATCGAATTGCATTTTTATTACATGTGCAGACCCATCCAGAAGAGATTAGAACTTTGATAAATACAATGGCCACTTAGGTAGAAAAAATACCACTGTAGTCGCCAGCCTAAAGTTTTGCGAAAGTTTAACAGTTTTGAATATCAATTTTAAGTAGTACGGGCAGGTAATCATGTAACGGTAGCTCTAAATTTGCATTTAAATTTTTTTCGAAATTTCGTTATGAAGTTAGAGGTTCTGAGAATTCCAAGGGTAGAGCAATTACGCATTACGTATCAGAAAAAGGTTACAGTTTGTCGAAATTTGGAGGGACGATTTCACAATGAAGGATTTGATTGTCCCTTTTGGGTCTTTACAATAGCGCTTTCGTTCTTAATTTTCGGAAGCCTCGGAGACTATAGATGTCCGGAATGGGAATTATATTCAGTCATATTAATTATAGTATATTAAGTATGGAGAACGGTAAGGGATTTTTACCGTTCGAAGACAATTGTTTGGAGGAGGAGCGAAGCGACGACTCCAATAATTATTGTCTGAGAACGGTAACCCTTAACGTTCGACGTGCTTATAACATTTTTTGCGCGATCGAAATTAAAATTATGCAACCAATATAAATATGCACTAAGAAATTAACGAGCAGAATGAATCGAAATGATCGAAGTGGTATGGTGTACATCACTAGGTAACCAGTTTACATGTCAAAATTGAAATGAATAATTTCATAAAAATGTGCATGTGTCTGATGTAGTTTACTAGCTTTGCACTTCCTTTATGACTTTATGAGCGTCTTGCTATAGGAAACAACAGCACAAATTGTACGTTTAATGTACCTAACAATAATTAAAGATTAAATGTAATGTCAGACTGTTGATTTTTAAAAAGGCGTCGGTAAGTATTTTTGGTGTTCTGTTTTTAGATCGGTAAGTAATTTTGGCGTCGTCGTAATCATAGCAACTGGTAAATTCTACGTACTGTCATGGAAACACCCATGGTAAATAGTCAGAAATGACCGATCGCGCAAAAAGACTATTTAGTTACAAATGCACATTCGGAATGTCACTTCGTCATAATAAGATTTGCATGTTTAAAAAATACGTGGGACTTGATTTGTTACCCTAGCTTGTCTTTGATTCGTAGGGCGGGTTTTAAATAATGAATATGTCCGTCTTCGTTAGCAATTTACCATTTTGCGGGTGGTCAGTAGTTCACTAAGAAATTAAGGGGGGGTCATTCCGGGGCATTCAAGATTCATTCGCGTTTTAGTATCCAAGGTGACCAGTGTAGGTCCATAAAAAAATTGGCCAGATTGTTAACCAGCATAATCGGTGTGTAGTCTTAAAATTAAAGTTGTTAATTCGCGTTTTAAAAACAGTGTAGTCAGTCGTACTGCGTGGTCTCTGAGAAAAGGAGACAATTTCGCTTATTGGTAAAACCTCCTTAATTTTTGGTGGGAAAGTATCACCCATTCATGATCTTTTTCACGCTCTACAAAAGATTTGTTTTTGGAGCCTTCCTTAATTTTCAAAATTGGGTTTACATAATATCTCAAAACTATAGAATTGCAAAGGTATGTAAATTGGGTACGTTCGGATTAACGCGAAATTAGCATGTCATTTTGAACCGCTTTGAAATGGTCTTTATTTAATATTGTGCTGGAAGGAAAGAAATATTACATCATAACATTACTCCACCACGAACTCATCTCTGAGTTAATTAACGCCAAGGTGTCGATTCCTCTTTGCAATTAAACGAAAAATAATGGCATTAAGTGAGGGGAGTGTTTCAATTCCTCAAATAGACACACAACACGATGAAGACGTCTATACGATTATTGCAAATTTAAACTGAAACTCAAACTTTGCCCATTTCGACCCAATTATAAAAGTTAACGTTGCTTTATGTATTTAAACAATGTTCGAATCTACTCCATTTACGTCGTTCCCAAAAACACAAAAGGGCTTTCAAACTAAAACAATTAACTGAATTGATAAACAATGTTCTACGCTCGCTCGATACATATACATAGTCACGCTTCGCGGACATTAATTTGCCAAGTGCGCCAATGAAATTGACCGCGAGGTCTATTAATTAAAATTGAACTTTTCCGGTGTTTATATAACAGAAAATCGGAATTAAAGTAGGTAGTAAAGATCCGTTTGGGCAGAATGGGTGTTTTAAGTCGGTTAATACTTTGAGGTTTATCGTCCATGAAAGCGTGTTTATCTACAGATACATTTCCAAAACTAATCTATTACACGAAATTAATTAAACTGTTAAACTAACCGGGATTAGACATAATTTGTGCACCATCCCATTGAATCGGCCCGTTCCATGTTAAGTTTCCTTCGTTGGCTTTTCAGTCTACTAAAACTTCGCTCAAAAGCTTTCCTCTTCCATTCACTGTTAAATTTTGATTACGTGTAAAGTTAATGTTTCTGACCATTTCTATGGCGTGTTGATGTGGATTTGACATTGCGTTAGGATGTAAAGTGAAAGCTCAAATTTAATTATTCTCTTCTCTAACAATTTGTTTGTAACTAAACGAATTTTGAGTGTAGCCTGGCAGTTTTATTTTTACATACAACTTGATGGATATAACAGGAATTAAGGTTCAATTACATAGCCGCAGTATAATTAGTACCATTTATTTCACATTGAAATCTGTTTTTTCTGGCTCTTGTATTTTTAGCATTCTTGTAAAAGATTCTACATTAAAAATCTTTCATCGCTACACAAGCTCGTGTCCAAGGAGGATGCGTTTAGTAACCAACCAGGCAAGCAATAAGGTTGCGAGAGTGCCAAAAAAGATGACGTTAATAACAATATTCAGATGCCAAGTATACGAACCTTTATCTAAGGGAGTACAGAATCCAGACAATATCTATGGGATCAACGCAACTCCAGGGG
>NW_022170403.1:18315071-18404501 GCF_008802855.1 Photinus pyralis
CAAACGACTTACCCAATTCTAAACTGGATGTTGTGGTGGAAAGCGAGAGGACGACAAATAGCAAAAACACGGCGTACGTTGATGGTCCGATAGTGCCCATTCCGACCGTTGTCATTATCACGCTCCCGTCTTCATGGCAGCTTAAGTTCTCAGAGCTTTTCACGCACTAGAGACAAACGGACACGCACCCGCACGCACACATTCGTCTTTCAGGACGTCATTTCGGTCGTTCATTTAGCTTCAGTTTATAAAAGGATTGATTGATGAAAGGGAGCATTGTTTTCCTTTCAAAGATAGTCTCTTCCTGCAAAAAAAAAACGTTTAGGGTAAATATAAAGTAAGTCCATTATTAATTTTAATATTGATAAATGGGGTGGTGTTTGCGATGTTAATTGAATTTTTAAATTCAGGCACAAGTCAAACAGTGCGCTCTGCGTGTTTAACGTGTGTATGTTGACAAGAATTGGGAAATATTGTTCAATGTCGACAAACCCATTATTTTGCTCAATACGGTACTAAGCTTAACGTTATCGTACGCATTTTGCAATGCTAACCTCCTTTTCAGATAAACAATTTGATTTTTGGACCACTACGCTCATTGTTCCTAAATGAGATTCATGGCCGTGGCATTTATTTACAAATATGTATCCATATTTTTTATAAGTGGCTGCAAACCATCATGTCCTGTGCTTATTCTAATTCTAACCTTTTTGAATCTGCAATATTCAAAAGCCTATCAATTGAAAATACTGTGTGATTTGGTATGAAATTTTTCCTTCTCTATATGATTTTTCTGACGATCAATGCCCTTAATGCATAATATATTGGTTGTGCTTCTTGAGTAACTCATTCTGAGCTTCAATAATGTATTTGAATGAATCTAATATAGGCCCCGTTAGAGATATCTACGGTATCTAGATAATATTTGGAGCAACATTTCACGAATATAGGCTATGGTTAATAATGTAGATTTTTCTTAATAATTCAGATAAAGGCTAAGCTTGACTTTCTTAAATAATTTAGCAAGCAAACTCAAGATTCTGTTTCTGGTTTTACACCGCCATTTTTTACTAAACTATTTCCCACAACTTTTAGTTTATTTAATTCGAATAACTGCAATTTGTATGTTTTTGTTAAATTTACAGCCTCTATTGTTTTTCATTTCGTGCTGCAATCAATTAATAATTACATTATTGGCAAAACCACTCCATCAACTGTTGAAATGCTTCAAGTGCATTATTTATATTCCAAAAGGTAATTAATTAAACGGTCAAAAAAATGATACTGAATGTGCACAATTTACTGTATTCCACACCTAACTCCAACTCATCTGAAGGTGGTATTGTATAACACTTTCCAAAGTGTTAGTTTTGCATATTTATCCTGTTTATCCTAGTTGACGTTGCGTAATATTATTATTATATTAACTTTTTATTGAGAAGTCTAATCGAAAAAGTACGAATTGTTTTGGATTCTACGCCCCAAAATTAATAAGAAAAAGTGTTTTCGCGAGAAATTTTGGTGTAGTCAATTTTTAGTAAAAAAGGAAGGTTGTACACTGCCTTTTTTTGAGCCCCGAAAAAAAAATTGTCTCAGATCGATCGGGAAAAAAATTTTCTTATAGAATGTACCCTGTAGAATCCATAATTTCAAACAGTTCGAAGATTGGGCTACTAGTTCAAAAGTTACAGCCCTTTGAATTTTCTTTCGGAATTGGTTTCTAGTCTATAACTTTTGATTGAGAAGTCTGATCGAAAAAGTACGAATTGTTTTGGATTCTACTCACCAAAATTAATAAGAAAAAGTGTTTTCCCGAGAAATTTTGGTGCAGTCGATTTTTGGTAAAAAAGGAAGGTTATACACTGCCTTTTTTTGAGCCCCGAGAGAAAAATTGTCTCAGATCGACCCGGAAAAAAATTTTCTTATAGAATGTGGCCTGTAGAATCCATAATTTCAAACAGTTCCAAGATTGGGCTACTAGTTCAAAAGTTACAGCCCTTTGAAATTTTTTTCGAAATTGGTTTCTAGTCTATAACTTTTTATTGAGAAGTCTAATCGAAAAAGTACGAATTGTTTTGGATTCTACGCCCCAAAATTAATAAGAAAAAGTGTTTTCGCGAGAAATTTTGGTGTAGTCAATTTTTAGTAAAAAAGGAAGGTTGTACACTGCCTTTTTTTGAGCCCCGAAAAAAAAATTGTCTCAGATCGATCGGGAAAAAAATTTTCTTATAGAATGTACCCTGTAGAATCCATAATTTCAAACAGTTCGAAGATTGGGCTACTAGTTCAAAAGTTACAGCCCTTTGAATTTTCTTTCGGAATTGGTTTCTAGTCTATAACTTTTGATTGAGAAGTCTGATCGAAAAAGTACGAATTGTTTTGGATTCTACTCACCAAAATTAATAAGAAAAAGTGTTTTCCCGAGAAATTTTGGTGCAGTCGATTTTTGGTAAAAAAGGAAGGTTATACACTGCCTTTTTTTGAGCCCCGAGAGAAAAATTGTCTCAGATCGACCCGGAAAAAAATTTTCTTATAGAATGTGGCCTGTAGAATCCATAATTTCAAACAGTTCCAAGATTGGGCTACTAGTTCAAAAGTTACAGCCCTTTGAAATTTTTTTCGAAATTGGTTTCTAGTCTATAACTTTTGATTGAGAAGTCTAATCGATAAAGTACGAATTGTTTTGGATTCTACGCCCCAAAATTAATAAGAAAAAGTGTTTTCCCGAGAAATGTTGGTGTAGTCGATTTTTGGTAAAAAACTGCCTTTTTTTGAGCTCCGAAAAAAAAATTGTCTCAGATCGTATCATGAAACATTATGTCATTGCTAAAATGCTTTATTGCAAGACGATTCTGTTCATTTTTTGGTGCTTTTACAGCTTTCGGTGTAGTCATAAAAAAACGGTCTCCTGCCTATAACTACGATACGGGGCCTAAACGCGTTCTGATGCATTCAACATGAGATTACAGCTAAGGTATTGGAGATACAAAAAAAAATGTAAATACTCTTTTTATAGGGAATTTAGTAAACTATATTTCTCATGTAAACTATTTCTACGTATCAGTAATAGTTGCCAAGACATGGGCAAAAAAGTGGAAAAGTGTACCGTTTTTCCAAGATGGCGTATCGAGCGCAACAGATTTTGACAGGGACTTTTAGTATGTTCAATAGAAAGTCCCAATAAATGTTTATACCAAAATTCAGATCTTTACCGATTAATGTTTTTATTTGTCCAAAATTGCGCTAATTTGACTGGACTATATATACAGAATCGTTGTTTCAAATTATTTGATAGGTATCGACTTTTATATTTTACTTAACCGTTACAAATTTTATTTATACCTCATTTACAGTCTTAGTCTAACTGCCACTACTGCAAACTTTGCGATTCGGTAACAATATTTTTAGCACATTTTTGATACCCAAAAAGGAACTTATTCGCTTATACCAAAATATTTTCCGTAAAATTCACGTCATCCACTACTCTTCCCTAATTCAGTACCTCACTCCTACTTCTCCCTATCATTTCCACCCCCATACAGTTCTATAACATGTGGATATATTCTTCCTTCCCACATATATTACATTTTCTTTCTGATTCTTGTCTCCATTTCTCTTTCTCTCTTTCTTCATTTCCACATCCGAATCTCATATTGTTTCAATATTATTTGTTCCTTCTTCATTTGTTCTACCTCTAATGCCATGATCACTGCGTTGTCCGCGTACACCATAACTTCTTCCCACTACTGTCCCTCCACCTTATTCTTGCCTCTTAAGTAGCGATTAAATAAGGTTGGGATAAGGGTGCATCCATGTCTTAGTCCTTTACAAGATGTCTCTTTAGACTCTTTCCCCTCTAGTCTTATCCTCAATCTTGCCTCTCTATATAGTTCCTGATTCTGTCCTTTGACCTCTTGTTATTTTCTCATCATCCAAACTTGTTTCTTTTCCTTTTTGTCAAACGCTACGTTTAAGTCCATGATTCCACCTTTCGTCTCTTTTTTCCAATTCATTTTCCACCAGTCTGTTTAATATATTAATGCACTCAATGGTTTCCATCCCTTTCCTGAAGCCCATGTGTGTTTCTTCCAACATCCTTTCCTCTTCCATTTCTCTTTCGAGTCTTTACTTCATTTAATCATTATAGGGATTCCCCTGTAATTACCCATACAAATATAATTTCTATGTTGCTGTTTTCCAATTTTATTTAGTTTTCCTGTTTTCTTCTGTTGTTTGTCTTCCTCCCCTTCCTCACTATTTTGTCATTTGCAGTTAGTTTCATTCTCCAAACTCCGCCCTTTCCTCTCCCATGCATTTCCTCTCTATTATTACTAATCCGTTTTCTTTGGTACTCCATCTGTATTCTTCATCTTCTACCATTAGTTTCCAATATCCCCATCTTACTTTATTGCAATTTCCTCAACCTCTCTAATTTCTCTTACTTGAATTACCCTGGGGAAATGAACGAGGACAGTTTTCTTAACTGGTTTGCTACTAAATTTACAAGAACAATCGCTGATTATTGTGGAAAATGCTACATATCACAGTAACTTACTTGCCAAATTTTTCCTGGACTAAAGCACAACTAAAGGCATGGCTACAGCACAAAAATGTTGAGTTTGAAAATTAAGTTTCCATTTCCAAATTTTTCTGCAAATTTGCAAAATTGCCTAAACCTTTGCAATGTTTCTTCTCTAGTTTGTAGGTACACCACATTTGGAAAGTGGTGGCCTTTTGCGAACAAATTTGCTTCGATAAGGTTTTGCGCTAGTACTTATTTGTTTATTTCGTACAGCAAAATTTTCTGCTGATTATAATTTGAGGGCAAGTGTTATTGTTCGAGGGCGGCGGATTTTCACGGGGGAAATATGCGGAAACCTTTCACGCCGCTTTGCTTTGTTGGGGGGCTGGAAAACTACGCGAGATGTGTTGTTAATGCAAGCCCTTATTTAACACTATAGAAGTCACACATTAACTCGCTCATACAAAATTGTTGGCGTAAAAGACACCTAGAGTGGATTATTTTAAAAGCGACGTGAAAGAATAAGCCATTCGTGCACTTAGACAGTGCCTCACGTATCCAAGTCCTTAATGTCCATAATACGAGTGGTATATGAATGTAACTAGGAGTACTTTAAAATAAATTAGATAAACGAGCTATTGAAAGTGCATCCTCCCTTGTTACTATAAAGTCAATAAATTCAAGTAAAAAGTTGAAAGCACATCCGCAAAGTGCAAACTACCATTATCAAGTTTCAAATCCATTTTGCTTCCTATGCGATAGTTCATTTAAAAACGTACAAAAAACCGCGTAAACTAAAACTTAGTTTAGCGCTATAAGCGAGGTTATAATAATATTTATAATAAAGGTATAACTTTAACCTCTTCTTGATTTAGACTATTGCGAACGTGACGTCATTGCATTTAACTTCTAACACATTGAACATCTGCATATTAATTAAGCTTGTAAAAATAAAATTGAAAGTTGTATTGTCCGGAATGCTGCTTAAGTGCGAACAGATGCTAGTATCAGATCAGATCTTTAAATTAGAAAGATCACAGGTTCAGCAACTTTTGCATTCAATTTTACAAATGCTTACAAGTTGTTCGTTAAATTTTGAAAAACTTCCCGTGTTACTGCTGCTTCATTGACTGTTGTAGTCAATTTTCCATCTAACATTTAATAAAACTTTTGCAAATTTTTAAATTTAATACATACGATCTATGCACAATTAAAATTGAAAAGTATAATGCCCACAATTACCCCCGTAACGTACGTAACTGATAATGAATTGACGCATTTCGGTTATTAGGTATCATTAGGAACGTTTTAATAGACATTCATTTATTTTTTATGATCGATATTTCCAAAGGGAGCGGAAATGCTTGGAAATTAAAACGTGGAAAGTTAAACCTTTCAGTAAATCACACAGATTATCAATGTTTGGAGGCCAGCAAGGATTTGCAGGAAGCATACCTAATTGCGTTAAGTGGAAAAGAAAACATAGTGATAGCATCGTGCGCGTAAATTAATGTGAGGAGATATTTTTAGATTGTTTGCCTATTCCGTATCATGTGTTTGATTTTATCGCTACACTTTTGGGTTGTATTAAAGGCAATTACAGCAATGTTGCAGCGTTTACTGTGCGGTGTAGGTTGCATTTTGAAGGTTGGAAATTATTTATGTTCGTGTAAAGTGCAAATTTTAACGTGTGTCGTTTTCAGAGTCCCGTTCTAAGGGTGTGATTAACGATTCGGTAACGTGTTTATGTTACAAGATAGAATTAAGATACGAAACAATATATTAATAAAATGCCACCAAGTTTAAGCTAGCCTATCCTTGAAACTGTATGACCTGGATTGGAAATACAGTACGAGGAGAATATCATGAGGACTCCCAATGCTACCTACTTCCCCTCGCTGATCCTTTCAATCTACCCATTTTTCTTTTAAAATGTCCATCAATTTTCCCCACAGAACACTGCAATAAATACCTTTACCAGGTCAAAGTAACACAAACTCAGATTCCTTCCTTTTTCCATATGTCGTTCATATATCGTTCTTACACATCCAATCGCATCTCTTGTCCCATCCTTCTTTTAAATCCGAATTGATCTTCTGTCACATTTTCTTCCATTCGAACGTTGTATCAAGAATTTTGTTGACGAAGAACTCCATTTTATGTTTTGAGTGATAAATTACTACCTAACAAATAGAAGAATCGAGACTCAACATTTTTTTTATTGTTTCTATAGGCTATCGATTTCGACGTTTAACATTATCCGGTTGAGCTGGAAGTTTATATTAAATAGGAAGAAAGCATTTTCATCCAGTTCGATTCTTTGTTTCTTTATTATTAGCCAGAAGTATCATCAGAATCTTCAGAAAATCTTCAGGCCATTCCCCTAATTTGCATATATCATTACATAAAAATGTTAATTCTTAATATCTTTACTGGAATTCCATCTGTCCTAGTAGCTTTACCTGATTACATATATCTTTCACTGGTCTTTCTACATCGGTAAATATAGTGCTGGCTCCTATATTGTCAGGACAGACTGATTATTCGGTTTTTTGTTCTAATTGCCCTGGTTTTCCTTTGCAATGATTTCCCAGTTCATGGACAACAGGGTGCCCCGAACCTTATGTTGTAATGTATACCATTACAAGACAGATATATTATATACTCGTCACCTGAATTTATGGGAAAGTGTTATTTGTCATTTCATTTTCTCCTTTACTTTCTGTAGTATTCTTCAGACGTGGTCATAGAACTACCATACCAAAAATAACGAGCGATAACCCTATGGAAAAGAAAACTGTGAGTCTGTATCAAATAAGTTCTT
Organism: Photinus pyralis; assembly: GCF_008802855.1. Taxonomy (NCBI): domain Eukaryota; kingdom Metazoa; phylum Arthropoda; class Insecta; order Coleoptera; family Lampyridae; genus Photinus; species Photinus pyralis. Next base: position 18,322,418 of record NW_022170403.1, read on the forward strand.
CTAAAGAGTGGTTTTTCAGCAAAAGGCGTGCTTTTATGAAGTGAAGATTTGCAAAGATTAAATTTCATATATATCTACAGTGCAAAGACAATGGGGTCATCCCGCCTTCATTTTTTATTTCTGATCCACAAAGTACATTAAAAATAAAAAGACCCGTGTGTCCTCAATTTTTATTTGCGAGTAAAAGAATCCCAAAATAAATTATTGAAAAGCTGTGTTTTTAGTCCGAATTTGAAACGCTTCAGACTAAAAACGTCACAAACCTACAACCAATCACGTAGAAGTGAGCTGGCAACCTTACGCGAGGGTCTGACGTTTATCACATTTGACGTTTTGAGAGAGATGTTTAACTGCATCACAGCCGTCTATAATTACAAGCCATGCTGAGAAGTTTGGCAACGTTGTCCGAAAGTCAATCGGTGGGCCGATTGAAGTTTTAATGGCGTTTTGTTGCTCTTGAAAAATGCAATTTTTCCTCTCCCCTGTGTTTCGCCTTGGTGGTTTTAATACAGAAGAAAGATACTTAGGCAGCTTACAATTGCACATATATTTCATTTATTTATAAACATGGATAACAACATTTTTATTTGACTTTAAAATTCGGAACGCTGTAAATTGGTAACTGCATCATACATGTATTAATTATCCATCGAAATCTCCGAAATTGGTGAACTTCTGTCGAAAGAGATCGAGGTGAAGCACAAGCTTGAGCACTTAATTTCGGCAAAAGGATGGTAAATCCCTTTGCATCAGCGAGGTTTTATCAACAACCAGGTGCGGTTCGGAATGGCCGATTTTAAGCCAGTCGCTACTCCAGTGGGTCTAGGTATCAAAATTTTAAAGAAGGTAGCCCCGTAGACTTCAAATTCCCATACCGTGAACTCCTGGGAATGTCGGAAGGTTCCTTCAGAAAATCGACTTGACATGTCCGTGCTAGAATATCTGAAATACCAACTAATAAAATAATTATTGTATTCTTTCACGATAAACACTTACCGTACTTACGTACCACGTAGTGTGTAGGTCATATTTGAGCTTGTACAGGTACTTTGAACAAATACAAGTGCTTGTAAAGGGTCCAGTAAGGAGTAGCCTGCTTTAGAGGTTATGACAACAAATCGATATATTTCGTTTAGCAACTTACCTGAATAATAATTTCTGTTGATTCCGTACGGGGTAACACAAATTGTCGCAATCTCGCTCTGTTAAAACAGGTAAATAGGAATATTACACCCAAAACACATATAAAATACACCTGAAATCTGCCAAGTTGAATTAGGAAATCGGCCTACCATGCAGTGTTGCCATAATTCTCAGCACGGCTTGTAATTATAGACGGCTGTGACTGCATCTAGCACGAAAGTGACAAGTGCCTGTGACAGATGACGCAAGTTATAAATGCCATTCTCCTGCAATATTGTCAAGTCGTTATGTCATCTGAATGGTTCTAGGAGCTGATTGGTCGGGCTTATTACGTCACAGAGCCCGCCACAATCATATCGTTTTGAATAAACCTTTTAAAACCGCACATGTTCATTACTTTTTGGCTAATCAGCCTCTATTTTTAAATAAACTTTTACTGTCCAAAAAAATGTTTTATGGTTTCAGGTACACGCTTATTAAATAAGAACTGCGGAATTCAACTATACTGTAAACCCCCATTGTTTACGCCCCTTGTAGTATTGTTGAGAACCTACAACTTTTGTAAACAATCGATGAATCTAATAAATCCTCACCTTTCATCCATTACTAATTGTCAAGAAGTAGGACTTTAATGTCCGAATAGTATGTTCATGCATTACCTATACCTTATACTCCCGATTTGTTACTGTTTCCTCTAAAATTTTTTATTTATTCATTTTAAATTAACGGATTAATACTAAACAATGGCGGACTCATAAATGTTTATTTTAATTTACTTTCTGTTCGGATATCAACCCGATCGATATGGTAATGTCTTTTGTGTTTCTTTCGGACGGATTTGGCGAAAAGGTTCTACCTACGTACAATCTACTCTCGAATCTTCACTCGCAATCTAATCTAACCAGCTTAATTACGACAAATTAATAGTTTTTTAAAGCCTTCTATGACAAAGCGTGATTTTTACCAAACGCTGTCTTTGTATTTTTCTCCTATTCGTCAATAATGCAAGTAAAGGTTCAGTACCGATTGTAAACTGATGCGGAAACTATCTGGAAGCAACTTGTCAAACTCCATTCGAAGTGCTTTGATTCCTAGACTTTGTGCTTCCAATGAAGTGGATTCGTGTAACAGGTTGCATAAGATTAAATCTCAACAAAGCGTTCTAGGGTAATTAAAGGTACAGTAGCCACTTCAAAAGGCGTCTTAACCCGCATAATAATGTATGGAAGTCATTGTGCAAAGAATGAATTCTACACAAAGACAATGAAACCTTTTGCGGTTTGAAAGCGGGGGCGAGTACGAAAATATGACTTAAAAGGGCAAAAACGATAAATAAACTTCCCGATACCTTTTATTTTCCATTGCCGCCTTTCGTTTACAATAGATCTCAATAACAGTTCCGACACATGGGAAATTTCATTCTCCAATATTTTACAATAAATTTAGGCAAACACCGCAACTTTTCACGATCTCCTACTATAAATTTTGTTCGGCTAATCGATAGCGGTGGATATAAAAAAGATGGTAGATCCTTTGTAATCATTTAGAGATTAGATCTTATCCGCACAGTCCTGCGTTCGCATTTTTCAATTTAACGTGGAAAAGTTACGCGGGACGTAATCGATTTTTTAGTGTGTTCCTCGCATGACCAAAAGTTGTTACAACACTACATATTAACAGCTGGAGTAATTAGGACAACATGCTTTCTAAGGGCTTTTATTCGATCGATTGCTTTTTAAGCTGTCGTAGTTGCAATTGATCACGAATGTCCGGCATATGTTCTTTAGGAGAGTCGGGAACCAATAAACTTAATGAACCTGTTAAAGGGGAAACTAATGATTTTATAATTTCCTCTCTTTAATTATCTGTAACTAACAGTTTTATACCTATCAACTAACTGATAATTATGGTCTTATTGGAAGGAATTGGAGTATTAAATAATAGCCTGATTAGTGCCCTTCCTTTGTTTTTCTGCCATAATTGTTTTGCTAGGTTGCAGTAAGCATACCCAATTAAGTTTACCTTGAAAGCACTTGCGAAATTATTATTAGATTTGAAGTTGAAATAATTGGGCCAACCAATTCCTTGGGAAAAGTCAAGTTTTATGGATAATGCTAGTCGTTTTTTGGAAATGTATTGTTCATATTGTCTTCTATTGGAATAACACAAATTGTATCATATAATTCGAATTTATAATTTAATTAAGTTAACCATACTCTGAATAGTTTTAGGTAACGGTTTGCGTGAAACAACCTGTATATAACGGGACGCGTTTTGACAAAAACCATTTTTTATGTGTGTATAAATAATTAATTTTCGTAGATCGTTCCTCTCTCATTTTTATGTTAATTGAATCTACGTCCTTATGTCGCTAAACAGTGTAGTTCACACGTCCCTTTTTTGGTGAATATTACTATTTTTAAAATACCCTCAAAGTTTGGTAGTCATTTGTAAGAATTAACAAACATACCTTACACATGAACAACTCAAGAAGAAGAAAAAACTTTTAAAGTTAACATTTCACATTAGAACCTTAAAAAACCCTAAAACTGGCGATAAATATTTTTTATATTAAAAGAACAATATTTGAAAATGGTTAGTTAAAGTTCGCGGGCCTTCTCTGCTTTTAACCGAATACCTACCTAAGTAGTTATTTTTTCCGAATCTTTGATTTGAGTCAATTTGGCGCTTCTCTAAAAAAGACAACTTAAAAAATGTATTTTAATAGGAAACAATATGGATTTAAATTTCGTTATACTTCATTCCAAACAAAATCATTCACTTTTAAGAGCGATCACGTATCAAGCGAAACAAAAAGAACACCAAAGATTATACTAATCAAATAAAACGAAAAATACCACCTATGAAACATTATTGGAATCCATGGCTAGCAATACCAAGGCACCGTATGTGCATTTCGACTCGCAACGGTGTAAAGCAAAACAATAAAACAACAAAATTTGGAATGGTTTCAACGAAATCGTTAAGTTCTATACGTACAAAAATGAGGTCGTTACAATTACTTACTTCACGATGCCGTTTTCAGTTAAAAACCAGTACCAGGCGAAACGTTCAAGAACGTCATTGATTTAATTTAATGAGAAGCTTAGCGGAACACGAAACAAAATGGAGAATTAAAACAATTAATTTGCTTTGAAAACAACGTTGTTGAAACAAACTTAAATGGTGATAATATCATCGCTCCAATTCGTAATAAGTTCTGTTCGTGCACGAGAATTGGACGATTTTTAGTTGGGCCAAATTGGTTGGCATTGAATAATGGAGGCGCACTTGAAGATCAATTAGCTAATTTGTAAACATACCCACCTAAGCTAATGCAAATAGTGTAATTTCAGTGTTTGAGAGACGCAATCGATTTCTTGTCGCGCCGGGCGAAATTTGAATGGTAATCTAACGAACGAAACGTCAGCTTGTGTATGGAAACCATAAAACAGATTTGATAAGAGCGAAATCAGATTCGGTCGAACTTTTTTGCGACATCTAATTCTTTAGACGGTAAATTGCCGCGGGGCAATTCAATCCGCTCGTGAGCTGAAATGCCTTAAAATTTGTTAACCCAAGCTCCATTCTGCATTCGAATCTAAACTTAACAACAGAACACCGAGTCGATTTCGCCTCTAAACTAGAAAATATATATGTAGAGAATTGTAGATCATTATTTCGGATAGAATAATAAATTATATGCCAGATCATTTAGATAGCGTTCCCGCTGCTATATACAGATAGAGCATTTTAGAGTTGGATATACTAATTTCACTAATGGATCTACGCCACTGTCGTTCTATTATAAAATTAGGTCTTTGTGTTATAATCTTCAGTGTAGAAAAGTACCATCCCGAGGGCGAGCTTGGAGCGAATGAAATATATTTTAATAAAGTGGAGAAATTTAAAAATTTTCCCGAAGCTCTCTACTGCACTTATCAGAAAAAGGAAGATACCTTACAGTGGCATTTTTAATTAAGTTTTACCGTAAGCGTTTTGCAATCTCCGCTTCGGAAAATCTCGAGTTCCTAGTAAAAGCAACTTTATATTAAAACAATATATCTACTTGTATCTCATACGGAAAACTTTTCACGGGGTGGTTCACAATTTTCTAGAGGTACGGTAAAGCTGATTAATGGAATTTCTTTTATTGTTGTTTATATTGGATATACCGTCTAAGAGTACTCCGGTAATTTCTGAAGGAACCGCGGTAGATCATTTGCGGAGAAAAACATAATGACACTACATTTGTCACCCTCTTATCTAAAGCTCGATGTATAAAAGAACAGGTGCAGAGAAAACGGGTACATTACATCATATACTTTATGGGTAGGTGTATTATTTGTAATAGATGAGGAGGAAATAGGACCGGTTTTCATTTTCAAGCGCACAAACAGCAACATGAGCCGTAAGAGTTTAAATTAGAAAGGAGAATTTGGGACGCATTAACTTTAAGGCAAAACGTCCTTAAATTACACCAATAAATATTTAGTTCTGCATGTAAAGTGGTTGTAAATAAATTTAGATTTAGTCACGCCCCTGTCAAGCACAGAATAAAGAGAAAGGCTAAAATTTTGATGTCGTTTACAGGAACCGTAAGTAAATTTCTATGAGAGATTTGGTAAATATTCTGCAAAGACATGTGTAAAGGAAAATTGGCGATGCACACGAATGCGAAAAGTGATTCTTACAATGTCTTCTGGTGACAAATGTTACCCTATTTTTCACGAGCGCAAATGGAGTGATGAAGAAATTCTATTATCACGACTACCAAAGAATACATTTGCGTCATTAGATTGCGAATCTACCCCAAACATTGAAATGAAACGCGATGATTTGTTTTTTTTAGTGCTAACTTTGTGCCTTTAGTTCTTCGAAATAGATAACTTCCATTCGTTTCAAGGTTAATCACAAATGAGGTTTTGCACGTAAATTGCAACTACCATCTGTTAATTGAAAATTCTCTTTTAGAATGACATAAGTATGATAATACGAAAATTTACATAGCAGAATCTTGAATTGGATTTGGACATTGGGAAGAAGAGAGAAAGTCGATCTTATTAAATTTTAGGTCCGTTAATTTTCGATTAATCGATTTTAGTTTTCCAATGGTATGTATAGTCAATAAGTCAACAACAAAGTATGTATTGACTAATTAATTGGGAAGGAGAAAGAAGGACCCCCAAAGAAATATCAATTCAATTAAAAACAATTGCCTAAATATAGTTTCTGTAAGTAATCTCCTTGTTAATAAAGATGCCCTCAACCGATTACCGGTCCCAATTTCTAACAAATCAAGGTTTCTAACAATAACATAATTTAATCGGCCAACAATGCATTTTTAACAGGCACAGATGTATGTGAGTAATTCATTTAAAAAATGTTGGTGTACTGTTTGCTTACACGGGTACTTCATTGATGTTAGCACCAAAAAATTTACTATCGGCATTTTTCTAAAATGAAGCACACAGCCTATGGATCGGGACTTTCAGTATTTAGAAAAAATAGCACAAACGTGCACAAAATTAAAAGCACACAAGTGTATAGCACCAAATTAGCACATATTTAGTGTATAGTCATAAATTGGATACTTCGATATCGGTACTAAGTGATGGATGCCCTTAAGTAAGTGCCAAGTAGAAAATTGTTTTCTTTAAAAACTTCGTCATTTCCAAATTGATAGAGTTTGAATTTTTTATATCCTTGTACTAAGGATCCTGCGAAGGCGTAGAAGGGCCACATGTATTTTTTTTTTAATTCTTAGTTTCTACACAGAATTTAACCAAATTCTGAATTTAAAGTTTGAACTCTCAACACCCCGAGAGTAAAGGCGATGCTAGCATGAGTTAAATTTTGAGTTTAAACTACTCTATCCTCGTAAAAATCGTGCCCCTTCGATATGATAAGTGTAAAGTGAGAAAGCATTTTCATTACAAGTTTCATAATTCCAAAACCGACATGGGTTAAATTTGTATGGTCATGTATTTAGTTTCACTAGTAGATCTTCTAAGCTAAAATGATAATCATTCTAAAAATGGGGATATTTGGTGCCCGTGTAACTCTCTTTTTCTCTAGGTTAGTGCGAATATTGATATATTATATACTTCGTAATTTATAAAACGTCTATATATCCATGTATTTAGGGCTGCTAAATCTTACAAGGATCTAAGAGGATAATCATTCTAAAAATAGGATCATTTGGTTCCCACGGAACTGCTACCCTCTTCCCTAGGTTAGTGCCAACTAAGAACATGGTTTCATTAAAATCTCCATTTTTTAGATCCATGTATTTAGAGTTCCCCAAAAGCATAATCAATTTAAAAGTAAGGATATTTGATCCTTGCAAAGGTGCCACGCTGCCGCCCCTTCCATATTACAAGCACGAAGTAAGAGGAATGCCAAAAGTAGATTAGGGTTGAATTTTTATATTCGTGTTTACTGGTGAATTAGGTATAGTCATTCTAAAAATAAACATATCTTATTCCTGTAAAGCTGCTGTACTTTACGAGTCTATTCAATGAACACATTGATACTTTAAAAACTTAACGATTGTTTCTCTATGTTTTGGCATTTCTCATCTGTCCACGACTGTCCATTTATGTTTAGTATACGAATTCTTAACAAAAACGGCAATAACACCTAAAATCTGTTGGTTCTTCATCCGCATTATTAATGAAAGATCTGCTTCTTGCGTTCCTTACTCATCGTTTACTTGTACGACAATGTCCGTATCTTTCTTTCGAAATTTAATTGTTACTCTTCAGTTAAACCTTTCACAATATGATCTTTTGTGAAGAATGTGTAGGTCTTGCATTCATTATTAATGATCCTCAGACCCTTTATAGTTTTGTATGGTTGTCCGTCCCAGATACTTTTTATAGTTTTTTGTCCGTCCGTCCGTCCGTCCGTGTGCACTTGATCGAAATTGCAAGCTTAAAATAAAACGGTCGTTAAAAAGTGATGGCGATACTGAGGATCCTTCAATATTCCGTTGTATCCGTTTATTGAATTCGAAGGTTCGCAGTCTTATCAGAATTTTGAAACAACGTCCAGTGCAGACTTTTTCAACGAAAATTATATTTTTGACTTTTTAGTTCAGATTCTGCGTTCTGTTGACGAAAAGTTGTTTTTTTCGTTTTTTAAAATTCTTGTACTACATGGAAATATAAAAATATGATGTAAAACGGAGTTTTGCACTTGGTTTACGTATATCTGCCAAACATTACGTTTGGTAATATTTATCGCATGTAGAAAGCTCTGTTTTACGAGTTAAAATTCTCGAAGAAAGCCGCTCTTGGAACGTTATTTAGAGAAAAACGCTTCTAATGGAAAGCACAAACTGAAATCTGCGTGAACGCGTTCAGTTTTATTGTACGTTGTCAGATGTTAATAAATATAAACAGCATGGGGAGAAGCGGAGGAATAATGTCGATGTATACGTAAGATGCTTTGGAAGGAAAGTGATCCTTGTCAGGAAATACTTTGCTTGTGTTCTTACAAGAAACTATTCCAATATCGAATATGGTCCCATTGTGTCGTATGTATAGCAAACATTTTGCACCCTAAGGATATGCTCTGGTATACACGCGTGACCTGTTTTATTCATACGGTATTCTTGTGTTCGGTTTCATTTATTTTATCCTGTATTAAAAAAAAATTTATATTACCCCCGACACGTATGCGCGCCTTTTATGATGTCGAGTTAAAAATCTTGAGTTTCATCATATCCATTAGTTTCCGTAAAATATGAACACACAAAATTTTCATGCAGCGGTGACAAAGCACGCCTGGCATTTTAGCTTAGTAACTTGGTCTCCATGGTTCACGATCCGGAACAGTGAAACGTGACTTTTTCACTAAGGAAGTGGAATATATTTGTCTGAAAACTAATGTCAAGAACACCTCTTTCACGCTTTTTCGATCACGCACGAGTTTAAGAATATGTAGTAAAATCAATACGGCCGCCGCGACGTCCATACTTAATCAGGTGCAAATAAATACGCGGAAGGTTAGAGTAATGGGGTATAATCAGATTCATGGCGGGGAACTCGAATAATAAACGCAAGTGACAAAGTTTTCCCATATAAAAATGTAGGAGATCAATGAAGTGTGCCGAAAGTTTGGAATGGAAATTACCCTCGCCGCTGACAACATCGTGGCCCTCAGATAATTGCAAACGTCCGTGTATGCCTTGAATAAAAATTCTGAATTGATCATTGGACGAGCAGCAAATAATCACGTCTGCATTTAACATCAAAGTGCAATTGCAGTTGGGAGATTAAAAGTTTCAATTGCTATGTGTGTATACATGCGATTTTATATTACACGATGCTGTTTTGTATGCGCTACAAAGCGCATATACATTTGTGCAACGATACAAACGAAGATTAAATTTTATTTCATACAGTGAGGGGCATTAATATGAAATTAAATGGTCTTTCGCACCGTATGATTGCTCAATTTATAGTAATAAGGGGTCGCTCTAGGTTAAATCAATGATCGCGGTTACTGGCGCCGGACACTCCAGATAATCACACCTAATTCCCTCTTGAAAGTGGTCTGCAATAGACAGTATTATTTCAAGGAGTACAGGTCACGCCTTTCCTTCCAAAATCGATTGTCTCCAACAAGGTTTTAATCCATAATTGAGCAATTAGCGCCATCCAAATCAATATCATCAAAATTTATCACCGGTGCGATTACCAAACAATCAGTGTTTACGATGCGCACTTATTTTTCCTTCCTCTTCCTTTTCCTCTTAATCCTCTTCCTGGGTAACGTTTACCTAGTCAACGTTACCTGCCAACGACTATTTATCTAATTTATTTTTAAGGCCTCGTTTATTCTGGAAGGAAAATTGGATGCCTATTTCTAATTTTCTCATGTTCCTCAATAACACGCCCTCCACGATGTGAGACCTTTCCATGTAACTTTCGTAACTACCTTGAGACCGCAACAGATCTAACCAAGCTTCATGAAGTAACAATGAGTTTATTTGTATTCACGCCGTTAATTAACCTAGAACAGCCTTTTTTTGCCATTTGATTACAATTAAAATTTATAATTGGTTAATTATACCGCAAATCACGCGCTTTAATTAGATTACCTAAATATACGTTTCGGTCCTCGGAGAATTCGCCGAAAAAAATTTAGCTAAAGCTTTTAGCGGGAAAAATGACGCTTCAAGTGTTTCAAACCTAATTATTAAACCACTTAAATCGTAATCCCGTCAATTATAGTGGAGTAACTTTTAACAAAAATAGACTATAAAAGACTTCATTTTAGAAAATTGTAATTTTTCAGGCAAAAGAGGTTTACTGCCTTACTTATGTTTCGTTCAAGTTTAAAAATGCCCCAAAGCGGGTAAATGTCTCAACGCTTAATCGTAGACCTGTAAATAATAAGGTTTAAATAGACCCGCCTCGCTATGGAAGAATTGCGAATTTCTATTTAGGTAATAAAATGTTTCACTTATATACGTTTTTAATTCCATGACTATAATTGCGAGCTTTTGGCGAGATTCCAAGTGACGAGAATTTTTTAATGTAAGTATGGAGTACGGTCTACTCAAATTACTTTGTCGTTAGCGACACCCAACAAAACTACATAAGCTTTTCGCTCACAAAATTGCATTTCTTCAGTGCAGGTTCTTAGACATTAAATGAAAAAGTCTATACCTAACTGTGTGCGAATAGCATGTTACATGAATTTTATTGTATTACTTCCATTTCGGAGTAAAGTACGATAAATGTGCATTTTAACACTGAAGTATTCCTTCTGTCCCATGTCTCTATAGTGAACTAGAGAAATTCATAGCTTACGTGTGCCTGGAGATAAGTTACCCCTCTTTCAAGTTTCACCCAATCAGGTTTATACCGTATTGGACTTCATGCACATTTTTAAACATAGAAAATGGAAACTACAACTTTTAAGAATCACAATAATTCTAATTTCGAGGCATAGCTAAGACGAATGCAAAAACTGGTGAGTAAAATATTGTAGAAAGCTTGGAAAGTTTCATGTACTTATAGGTAATAGACATTTACCAGATTATTGTCTAAGCGTACTTTTTGGAGGTGGCGCGGCGGTGGAATGGCATTCTTTTACTTCAGCGTGGAAAATAGAAGGAAATTTTGGGTCGAACATGTTCGAAAAATTCTGAAGAAAAGCAAAATAGAAAACGAAACAGAGAATTGAACAACAAGTTAAAAAGTAATCGTAAACGATTTACATAAAGCGCATTTCCACTTGCATTCATTTCCCATTTGTAAGATGCAACTTCTGTTAAAATCGTAGAAATCTGGCCACAAATATGAAAGATAGCATTGCACATGGGCAATCCATTGTTGACGTGCTACTTCAATTTCAGTTTATGAGAAGAATTTCATTTCAATGTATTTCTAAATAAGAAAGTTGGAACTGCGCATGCGCAAACCTCAATTTTAAAACTAATGTTAGATTTTCCTTTGTTCCAAGCGCCTAAGTATCAAATTTCACTTAAATAGTTCCATAGATAAAAAAGTTGGCACGGCGCATGCGCAAAATTAAATTTTGAAACTGGCGCTAGATTTTCCTTTATTCCAAGTGCCTATGTATCACATTTCATTTAAATTCTTCCATAAATAAAAAAGTTGGCACTGCATGCGCAAAACCAAATTTTGAAATTGGCGTTTGATTTTCCTTTATCCCAAGTGCCTATGTATCAAATTTCGTTTAAATTCTTCCATAAATAAAAAAGTTGGCACTGCGCATGCGCAAAACCAAATTTTGAAATTGGCGTTTGATTTTCCTTTATCCCAAGTGCCTATGTATCAAATTTCGTTTAAATTCTTCCATAAATAAAAAAGTTGGCACTGCGCATGCGCAAAACCAAATTTTGAAATTGGCGTTTGATTTTCCTTTATTCCAAGTGCCTATGTATCAAATTTCGTTTAAATTCTTCCATAAATAAAAAAGTTGGCACTGCGCATGCGCAAAACCAAATTTTGAAATTGGCGTTTGATTTTCCTTTATCCCAAGTGCCTATGTATCAAATTTCGTTTAAATTCTTCCATAAATAAAAAAGTTGGCACTGCGCATGCGCAAAACCAAATTTTGAAATTGGCGTTTGATTTTCCTTTATCCCAAGTGCCTATGTATCAAATTTCGTTTAAATTCTTCCATAAATAAAAAAGTTGGCACTGCGCATGCGCAAAACCAAATTTTGAAATTGGCGTTTGATTTTCCTTTATTCGAAGTGCCTATGTATCAAATTTCGTTTAAATTCTTCCATAAATAAAAAAGTTGGCACTGCGCATGCGCAAAACCAAATTTTGAAATTGGCGTTTGATTTTCCTTTATCCCAAGTGCCTATGTATCAAATTTCGTTTAAATTCTTCCATAAATAAAAAAGTTGGCACTGCGCATGCGCAAAACCAAATTTTGAAATTGGCGTTTGATTTTCCTTTATTCCAAGTGCCTATGTATCAAATTTCATTCAAATACTTTTATAAGTAAAAAAGTTTGCAATTCGGTTTATAAATGGTCGAGATGCGAAAAGGGCACTGTGAATTTTGAATCGATTCGATTCAACTTTTGGCATTGCGTATTATATGGCTAAAGCTATGCCCATATTGAATTTCATGCAATTCAGTTCATAACTAACGGAGATGTAAAAGCGATCGAACATTTCTAAACAAAGTTATCGTTCACACGGACAGATAGATGGACAGACAGACAAAGGAACAGACGGAGAGACCAACCGGCAGGCGACAGATAGCAATGCAAAATTATAAACGATCTCTAGGATCGTTAATAAACGGCAAAAGTGTAAAATTATGGAACATGTAAAAAACGGTTTTTTGTTTTTTTTACAATAACTTTTTTTGTAAGCGGTACAGAAAAAATTCCTTCCTTGGTACAAGACTCGACACCATAACGAACCAAATAGCGAAAAAAGTAGAACAATAGCTCTTAAGATAAAAAAACTAGTAGCGTCGCAAAGTTAGCGGACGGACGGACGGACGGACGGACAAAGTGGCCACAATAGCGCATTTTTATTTTATTTTTGTAGAAATGCGCTAAAAAAGCGCTAGAAGTCGTTACACAACAACATGGAATATTTAGGACAGAAGTTATCATAAAAAATTATCGACTATCGCGATTTAAATACAATTGTTAATTTAAGGGGTAAACTTTGTTTTTGTCCAAGTAACAACAATGGAATTCGGAATAAACAAACACAAATACTGGTGGTAACGATTACACGATAGTTTCGAAGCAAGCATTTTTGCATAAAATATAATCAGTTTTAGGAGTGATTTATGTGGGTTTAATTGCATACACGAGACGAATTGGGGTGTAACCGAGGGTGTATAGGGTCATTTCTTTTGGACTACCAGTTCCGGCAAAGTGTAGGGCAACTTAATTTTTTTCAAATAGAAAACCATCTATTCTTTGTATTGAATATTCCTATTCTACATCGGAAAATAATAAACTTTCGTGGGAGCGGTGAAGGCTAAACGCGCTATTTTTGGACTGAGCTAGGAAGCTGTTCTGTTAAGAATTTGGCACATTTTTTTCTGTTTGGGATTTACATTTAAAAGGGTAGGTCATGTGTTAGGTAAAGTTTACCTGACACAATAACCTCCTATAATATGAATACATTTTTTGCCATGGAAACTTAACTGTGAAATGTGTTAACGCTAACAGAATTGCACAGTTGTGGGCCCTCCCAAAATTTATCCTGTCAAAATGTAATGGTTACTGTGCAACCATTACTTAAGATTCCTGCATTTCAACGACTCATACAAACAACAAAAACTAATCGGATCGATTCGTAGTAGATATTGTACTAATAGGGTTTCTGTTAATGAAACAGTAAGATAAAAAGCGAACTCAGCTTGCAAAGAGGGTTGAGGGTTTATTGATTTCAGTGTTGGTAATCGAACAGATTGTATTTATGGCAAACATGTGGGTATCTGTACTGTAAGTCCTGGATTTGATAGGTTCGATGTATTTTTTAGTGCGAGTGTGGCACAATGATATGAATTAATTATCTGGGTTCAAATAGGTTTCAGTTTGGTCTAATGAATAATGAGCGTCAGGCATGTGATCTGATGTTCGAGTAAAATGCTTACATTTTAACAAACAGAAAACCTGGAAGGAAACGCTTCCTAAATATAAAAATTGTTCTATTGCTTGAATTTTGCGGTGCAGGACGTACAGTATTGCATTATAGCGCATTTGCATGCAACTGCTTTCTCCGCCCATCTCATTAACTACTTTTACTGTGTTCATGGTATTGACTATACGTTTTCTTTGAATTTTGAAAATCGCAAACTCTTTTGTCGATAAATTTATCGGCCTCTATGTTAATTAAACGCAAACAAGTAGGTTTACGTAGTGCATACGTTAAAGGTATTTAAAAGCGCGAACCGTAACACGATTAAAACTGTTTATAAACAAACCAGGTACAAAACAGGACTTTGATAACCCGCGCCATATAAATTAAAATTTTGGGAATAATTCACATTCAAAACATTACATCCCAGAATACATTCAGCAGCAACTAGAACAATTTAACTAAGCGTACGAAGACATAGAAAATAAACTCCGAAAGCGGATCTAAAATTTATTGGAATCAGTTTTATTTGAGGTGGCAACGTACAACATTACATTTAAATATCTTTTTTTGGAAGAATGGCCAGTTTTTGGGCTGTAACTGTTTGGCCCGACGGACAGACGGACAGACAGACAGACGGACAGTCTCTCTCGCAATCAGACGTCAAAAATTGAATAACTTGAAAACCTTTGATGCATGTATAGGGAAATATGGTATCAAACGACGTATATTTTCATGTAGATTTCAAAAATGCAATAAAATATAGGGTGTTCTATTAAATAAGAAAGTTGCTATTCACATCCGATGAAACCAGAATTGAAATGATCATGATAATATTTTCCTTCGATAGATCATAAAAAGCTATGTTGCTATGCAAATTTTCAGATTTAAATTATTTATGGGGGTCTGAACTCTGAATACTTTTAGGTAACGGTTTGCGTGTAACGGCCTGTATAATATCGGCATGCACACAACTTGCGCAAACAAATTACAAACATCGACACAATCAAGCAGCTAAAATCATACATCAAAAATTAGCTCCTAACAAGGCCTTTTAACATAATCTCATACAAGATAAGACACCATACTACAAATACACTCCACAAATAATATTTGAAAACAACACATAAATTATATTGGGATAAAACATTCCACAATAATAGACCAGACATTAGACTTATAGATAACACACAAACATCCATTTGTATAATAGACATTGTATTCCCAACACTAACAACTTGACTAAATCACATGTAGAAAAACACCGCAAATACACTGATATGTCTCGAATTTAAGGCGTAATAGAGAATGAAATCTACTGTTATCTAACCCAAGCAATCACACAAATACGAGTTACCGAACAAATAAGTACAACAAATGATACAACATCTACAATCAGAGATTCCACTATTAAAGTTACACGGCTTAGCACAAGTAAACGACACAAGAAGCCTTCTACTCTGAAACAAACCACATTATCACAACCCATTCGTATTCAGCCCAAACGCAAAAACCTAAACAGCACTTTTGACCCCCAATCCCTTTAACCCAAGTAACCATAACTTACTGAACAAACAAACACAATAAAAACAAGTAACGCAGCATACACTACAATGACAGATTCATAGTTATACCAAAGAGTAACCATAATAAGAGATACAGCGCAATGGTATAAACGCGTGTTGGCTATAAGAACTCGCCCGCTAGGATTCCAAAAGCGGGCCCTCGCGTAGAGGTGGCCAGAACTAACCGCCTCTTTAAATATTGGCGCGTATTGAAAATTTACAGAATTCTTTATAGAATTTTGGTTTAAAATATTTGCGCGGTTGTCACATTTAATTTTCTTTCTTATTGGCTGTATAAAACGTGGACATGATATAATTAGAAAACATTACTTAGGTATAAAAGAAATCAGCAACGATTTAGTACCTATTGTTAATTACGTTGGTATTTTCCTGTTTAGTTGGCGTCTATTGAATAGACAGTAATTACTATTTAATTTAATAACCAATAACAGGTACAATTGTAAAAATGTAAATTAAATTTGTTATTATCCATCCTTTTTAGATCGTCTACTACAGTCAAATTAGACAGTGTAAATAGACAACATATTTCATAAAATTGGATTTTATGATGAGCATAGCGATTATTTTACAGGAAATTTTGTTTGCTTTAATTTTGTATAGATGCCTACATACGCTGAGTTGTTTAATCATTAACAATCAATCATTACAATGCAATAATCCTTATGTCCTCAGAAAAAAAAACAGCAGTCTAATCCAATAATCAGTCAAACTATATAGTGCAGTTAAATAATAAATTAATAAATCTGCACCCGTCGAATAAATTTAATTAAATATTTGCACGTTATTCTCATTTAAACAATTCAATGAAAAAAAACTCTCGACCCGCATTTTAAGCTGCAGCACTACCGCGCATCGGTCTCCTAGCAACTAAGCGTCGTACACATGTTTTTCAATCACCATTGGCTAGTAGCGGAAAAAACACATAAGTATATGTATTTAAATTTGCCGCTCAACTTGAGCCACCTCGCACTCTGCTAGTGATTCATCCATCTAAACGATTGATAATGCAGTGTATGTTCTCATTTTTGAAAACAACATTGGCTTCCACTCCAAATATAGGGTTTCTGGAGCGTTTAAATATCTCCGGAATGCGTGGGTCGATCGGACTGAAATGTAATGAGATTAAAGGGGACTTTAGTCACATGGACTGGTAAAAAATATGGTCCAAATCGGTCAAGTAGTTTTTCAGTTATCGCAAAGAAACCATTTTTAAAGAGGTGGGGTTGCGTCAGGGGTTGCGTTGGTCCACAGTTCACATTCTTAACTGATTTGAACCATTCGATCACAACTATAATCCAATTGAGGCAGTTTATTTTGGATTTATTATATTGTTTATAGTTTGGCCGGCAAAAATTAAAAAGTGATTGCAACATTTTTTCCGGGAGTCTTTCCTTATCTTATTATTTGTATAATAAATGCTATAAAATGTCTATTGGCCTTTTTTTTTAAAAAATGTTCGTTTATTTCCGCGCAAGTCGGAAGTAAATATCGTTCGTTAGACTACTTCCTCTAACTAAACGATCTAGTTCGGTCGATTTTTCCATACGTCCGTCGACGGTAGGGCGACGAACAGTGTGTACAAAGGGCAGAGACGTAATCAAAGCGAGCTTATTACTCGCGCTTACTGGGAATACACAATACACACTAAAAAATCTATTATTGACCGCTCAAAAAACTGCTTATTGTTACACGAAGAACATATCTTCGCACCTATGAATCAAACCAACAAGCGTTCGGACCTTAATAAATTGTGCCATAACGGTAGAATGGAATTACATATCTTTAAACATCATACATTTCAAGGAATAATAGATACCTAAATAAGTGCAAGCAAACACTAAAAATTTGGCAACGCTGGGATTTCTGCAATGATATTTATAAACTTCTAAACAAGTAGTTGCCTTGAAATAGCCCCTTAGGCGTAGCGTACGCCAATAAAATGGAGAAAAAGCAGTCAAATTTGTTAGGCAACACACAATACATATGCAACACTATTCTCTATGCCGTTGAATCTCTTATTATGGTTACTCTTTGGTTATACGTCCTAGCATAGCTAAAAAAAACTGTTCCTTCTCAGAAATACACCACATTATCACAACCCCCTCGTATTCAACCCAAACGCAAAGTCAAACAAACGCAATAAACAACCCCGCTGAGTTAAATTGCTCAACTTGTAGGAAACGTGTGTGTTTTTATTTTTTTTATTGTTATGTTTATTATTTACTTTTTATGACTTTTAATAATGCTCTTTCGCTTCTACATGCACTCCTAAAGCCGGATTGTAAAGATGATAAAATATTACATTTGATGAGATGTTCTTACAGTTGAAGACACAAGACTTTTTCAAATATGTTTGATATTGCTGACAATATATACTAATTTATTGGTCTTAGATCAGACAAACTTTCAGGACTACTTTTAACCAAAATGGTCCTGAAACCTTCAGTTTCGCGCCTACTTTCTGTCAGGAAATTTTAGTTTCAATGACAGAGGCAGAGCAGACTACGTTAGGTTAAAATCCTTATGGTTTTATGGCTCATCTTCAACTCAAAGTTATGAGATTTGAAATCGTTAGCAGATTTGTAAGTAACACTAAATACAAATTTCCATTTTTTAATTATTTCCAAAGCCCTATCGCGTTGGCGTTAATAAAAGTGGGTTTGATCAAGTCCAGACTTCAATCAATTTGCAAATCTAGCCACTAGTGGCAATACTGAAGAAGTAAACATTCTATTGGTTGTTGAAAGATCTATTATCCCTTATTATCACAGGTATGTGTTGTAATGAAATTAAGTTTCCATCTACTTATAGGTGATATATCCCCAATGTAGTTTTTAAAGATTGTCCTTTTTGCATTTTCTGAGCACACACAGGGCAGCTAATCGTAACTTGACACATAAAATACAACCGGTTTTTCCTTTTCCTCTACAATTCTAAAATTTCAATTCCCTTGAAATATTCGTGACTGTCACGATTACTCCAAAAATGTCAATTATTACAGAATATATACCTACGGAAAACGTATCGTCTAAAGTTTCCGTTTAATTTTATACCATTTCGAAGGTGAGATATGAAATATAACAGCAATTTCGTTACGCCACACTACGGCGGAAAAACATACACGTTCACTTCCTAAAAGCTATGAAATTTGATTTTTCCTGTCACAGTGAGATTCTGAATCTTCGCTATGTTGACACTTTAAAAATGTAGCATAAATAAAAAACCTCGTAAAAAACTAAAAGCGTAATTTGCTCAAGATGTGAACAGAAAAAGTGGTTGCGTATAACGTCGTAATAGTGAGCTTATTGTGTGGTCTAATAAAACAATTTCTATGACTATAATGGATTTAACCGTAAATTATGTTCTATGACCATTGATCATATTTATACTAGACAAAGGCGATCAAAACCTAACACCCGTACATAAATCTTAAGACGTTATGCTTCGATTGCACACACGAAGCATTAGTCAAGCATATCGTTATTGACACCGAAATTTAAACGATTATTCCACCCTGAATATTCAGACGCTAAACTTATTAAGTATAAGTTTAGACAGGACCACAAGTCAAGGAAATCTGGGGTTTTGCGTATATGGAAAGATGTTATGTGCTGAAATTCTTTTGTCTGAGTGGCTGGGCTGGGCGCGTTGTGTCCTTTTTATTAACGCAGCTGCTGATGGTAAGAGAATGAGAAGCACTTATTTTCCAACCCCGTTTCATAACTGATGGTTACAAAAGATACGAAAACCAATTAAAGTGAACTTTCCTACTGTAAGCAATTAAATATTTTTTCGTATTTCAAGGAACTTTTATTTAGTAACAAACATCACATGAGTCAAGTAAATTAAAGGACGAACTAATTAATTAGTAATTGGAATGGTTTACACGGATTTGAGGGATTTTTAGAATTATGGTGTCGGGAAATACTATCAAGCAGTTGCAATCTGCTTTAAATGGCGCAGAAATGCGGATATCTCGGTTGGAAATTGTTCACACACAAAATTGAAAACTTCGTTACGAATAAAAGTTAAACACTGAGAATTTCATTACAGAACTGTTGACTTAATCTAGATTTATTTCATTTATTCGCATCTTTTCCTCTCATCATCACAACCCGTCTTTGCTGTTTCTTCGTATAGATAAAAGAATAAACCTGGAATAAACTCACCCTTTCATTTTTTTTATACTTCCTTGTGTAAAAACTTAAGATGGCAATTCCATAATTAGTTCAGCCGGAGAGTTCGCCGAACATGGCTTCGGGATTATCACGTATAAATGTAAATTCGCATGGATAATTACGCTTAAAGTTTCTTTTGATTCATTGAATAGTCTTTCGAATACCATTCGTAGTCGAAATATTTCTCAATTATTTTTGAGGTGCTGTTCCACTCATGCTAGTTACGTTTTTTAATACCACTCGCGCTAGTGCTCGTGGTATTAATCAGCGTAACTAGTGACAGCACCTCAAAAATTATCTCGAAAATTATCGACAGTACTTCAACCACTAATGGTATTATATTTGAAAATTTTTAAAAAGGGTATCTGGTTTGGATACATTTTTTAATCAATATATTCAAAACGTTACGGTAATTTGGTGTTTGATTTGACAAGCAAACTATTCAATTAACTATACAAATTTGAAGGAATTTTTTCAGGTAAAAGGAAAATTTCTACAGTAAGTAATTTCAGTACATTCAGTAAAATACTTACAGTCAGAAATTTCCACTTTTTGATAAAAAATCCATGATTTCAAAGTAAGAGAGTTCAAAACCTTTAAAAGAAGTAGGAAAGCCTACTTCAATGTCGTTTGAATTCTAATACTGTAAGCAGTGCTTGTATATAAACTAGGTATTCTGAAACTATAACCTTATCAGGAGATATAAAGATGACCTAACAGACTTAGGTAATAGTCTTAAATTAAATTATGAAAAGGAAGCGACTACCAGCTGAAATAATAATTTTTCCTTTTGTGGCAATTTTTCCCTCTTCTTTTTTATATTATTATACTTTGCGATTTGGGGTTTGTGAATGAGTGCCACTTGGTTTAGAAGTTCTACAGAGAAAAATAATTAAAATTATTTCACAATGTATCAACACAAAGCAACTAAAATGAAAATAAAGGCTAGTATGTTTGCTGGATTTTAATTCCCCATTTTTTTCCAGCATCATGTCAACTGCATGTGAATACACCGCCGATTATGACATTCGAGAGGAACTGGGTTATTCCGGAGACTGAAGAAGTGGGCAGTGTAATTACACGTGTTGGTGCAAGGGACAACGACGCGGACTTTTTAATATATGGAATAGAGCCGATCTCTTTTGGTGACGGGCCACCGAGGCCCTTGCCGTTTAGAATTAATAATGCAACAGGAGTTGTCTATTTGAACGAATCGTTAAAGGGAAGGGTAAGTTAACCGTTCCATTTGTATTCGAAGTGAAAGTGTAATGGGGTACCTTATATTCGCTAACTACCGCGCAAACCAGGGAAATTAATATTGAACGTAGTTAAAAGCAACCTCTTCCCTTCCGTTGAAAGTTATGAGTTTTTAATTTGCCTAAACGTATACTTTACCCGAAACTACGGTTTACGGAAACAACATTATGCCATTTGGTTTAGAAAAAATTTATGTTCAGAATATGTTTCATGTAGAACTACCTTTGTCCACCGCATAGTGCATAAGCCTAATAATATAATATGGGCACTGTTTAACAGATAGGTATTTGGGTTTCCCCTTCTATTAGTAAACTTGATGGTATACATTTGTTTTTTAGATGTTTACATAAAATCATTCTTAGAGTTAGTGCATATACCTACCCGGAATGAGTTTTTTTTAGAAGTTTAGTCCGGGATCTCGGAAACTAGGAGAGATAGAGGGATCGTAAAATAGGGAAAGAATTGCATCTTTACGAGCTCAGTAATTAATAGTAAATTATGCTACGAGAACTGACAACGCGTAATGGTGAAGGAGCGTATGGAAGCGAGTTAGCTGTAGTTTTCAGCTCGTGTCGTGCCACATACATGTTTGTTGCTGTTTCTTTTTGCTGTAGTACTTAAAAACATTTAAACATCTAAAGAAGATAGAATTTTTTTAGAATCATTGCGTTAGTAGCACTGCTTTCTAACCATTTTCTTTTGGATTTTAATTTATTTCCCATTTACAAAGAATTCGTAAAAGTTCGTTTCTGAATACAACCAAACTCTTTATACCAACGATATCGCGGTAAACTTATAAGAATCGGGAAACCGTAACCCTAAAATTATTGTTGGTATTGTAACGTTATTTATAAAATTCGGGTTCGATTTATATCAATATTTATTAAACAAAAACTAAAACACTATAAAATCCGTACAATTTATATCGATCATTTATATCACACACTTCGACATTTATATCAGCTTTTCGCGCTCTATGTTTCGTTCGCACTCGATCTCGTTCGATAGTAGACTAACTGCGATGTTCGGTCCGCAACCATTTATACACGCAAGCAATGTAAGTCCAGTACATTCTCGAATGTTCCTACAAATTCCACTATCGCGCGCGTAGAAAATTCCAGAGAATTCTGGAGCATTTCCGTTACACTGCCCCCTTCTTAATTCTGGACGTCTTCGTTCATCGTTAGTATTACTTTTTAATGCCTCGTGTCGGAATCTGCAGTCAGAGCCTGCTCGACAAACACCTTTCTTGAAAAAGTAACAGTCCACAGTTTTGCGGAGGGTCGTCCCCTGTGGGTTGAAGCAGCATACTGTAATTCGAACGCTAGTGTTTCTAAAAATCACTTCGATCATGGTTCGCACTATTTTCCAGTCCAACCCATCTAAACCACATCCAATCTTCGGGATCGCCAAGCTATTTATGTCATAGTATGCCATGAGTTTCTTTAAGCTTTTTAAAGCAGACCAGAGGTTTTCATAGGTGGGTTTGCCTTCTGACGTTTTCTTTGAAACCAAGTAGAACAAAGAGCGTTGATTATCTTCCAAGCGCAGTACTTTACCCACTCGTGGTCTTTACCTTAACAACTCGTCTATTCTTCCAAATCTTTTCCGGAATACGGAAGCTATACCTCTACCCATGCGAAGGTCTTCGGCGACACAATGGGCGATGGAAACGTTAACCGGAAGCTCAAAAATATTTTGACAAATTTCCTGAGTAACGCCAAATCGAGCTTTCTTCCGCTGGGCGTAATTTCACATAAAATCGTTAAAGTTTGGCTCGATCCCAAAGCTGCGTTCCTCTTCTCGAATACCTCTAACTTCTTCGTTGTTGTTGGATCCGGCATATCGTGCGAGTCGATTAATGTGGACAACTTTCGGTTTCCGGTGGTTCATTCTGATACGATATATCACGTCATTTATTTTCTTGATCACCTCATACGGACCTTCCCATTGTCTTTGTAGCTTGGGAGAAAGACCTCTTCGTCTCTGTGGATTGTGCAGCCATACCAGATCTCCAGCTTCAAAAGTTTCATTGACCGAGCGGAGGTTGTATTGATTTTTCATGCGATCGCTGGCAATCTGAATATGACTTCTAGCCAAGTCGTGAATGTCGTTCATCTTCGCCTTTAGTTGGTCAACATAATTTTCACCTGCGACATATTCTTCATGGGGTTTACGCCCAAACTCGAGATCACATGGAAGGCGTAGCTCACGACCCAACATAAGGCAGGCAGGAGTCTGACCCGTGGTCTCGTTGACGGCTGATCGATATGCCATAAGGAACAGGTGGAGGTACTGGTCCCAATTTTTCTGATGTTCTGCCACGACTTTTGAAAGATATTTACCCATCGTTCGATTCATTCTCTCCACCATTCCATCTGACTGAGGATGCAAAGGTGTTGTTCTGGTTTTATTGGCTCCTACCAATCGACAAACATCTTGGAACAAAGCCGATTCAAAGTTCCTTCCTTGGTCTGAATGGATTTCTATAGGAACACCAAAACGTGTAAAGAACTCCTTTACCAACACTTCTGCAACTGTTGCTGCCTCTTTGGTTTGGAATGGCGTAAGCTTCAGTCCACTTTGTGAAATAATCCATAGCGACTAGGATATATTTATTTCCGCCATCTGTCTCGGGAAACGGTCCTGCGATATCGATAGCAACTCGTTCCATCGGACTACCAACGTTATACTGCCTCATGGGTGCCTTCTTCTTGGAAACTGGTCCGTTTCCAGTAGCACATAACTCACATTTTTGACACCATCGCCGGACATCTTCTTTACGGTTGACCCAATAGAATCGCTCACGTACCCTTTGCAACGTTTTCGTAATACCAAAGTGTCCTCCGGAAGCGCCGTCATGCAATTTTCGCAATACTTCCGACACTTTGCTTCTAGGTACTACTAATTGCAGCGTCGATTCGGTGCCATCTTCACTTTCAAGGGTCCTATACAACAGGTTGTCTTTCAGAGTCAGGCTATTCCATTGGCCCCAATAACTCTTTACTTCAGGACTTGTGGCACTAATGTCTTGCCAGCCTGGTCTTTGTCCGTGGCGCATCCAATTCAGAACAGTTTTTAAACTTGGGTCGTTTTCTTGGGCCGTTTTGATTTCGCTTAGCTTCCATTCCTCACTCTCTACAGTTGTTCGTCGCAGATGGCCAATCTTGTCTTCTATTTTAGAACAATGTGTGCAGTTGTCCTTGCACGGTCTTCTTGACAAAGCGTCTGCATTATTGTGAACTTTTCCAGCCCTGTGTTCAATGTCGTAGTCATATTCCTGAAGACGTTCTAACCATCTTGCCACCTGTCCTTCTGGGTTTCGGAACTGCAAGAGCCACTTTAGCGCTGCATGATCTGTCCTTATCAGGAACTTGCGGCCGTAAAGGTACTTATGGAAATGTTCGCATGCCTTTACCACACCCAGGAGCTCTCGCCTAGTCACACAATAATTCCTCTCGGGTTTCGACAGTACTTTGCTGAAATAGGCAATGACTCTTTCCTGTCCGTCTTGCAATTGAGAGAGAACAGCTCCAATGGCGGTGTTACTGGCATCGGTATCTAGCACAAACTTTCCTTCATTTCTGGGGTAGCCAAGGATAGGTGCGCTAGTAAGAGCTTGCCGGAGATGTTCGAAAGCTCTTTGACAGTCTTCACTCCATTCGTACTCATTGCCCTCTTCTGTCAACTTTATTAATGGTTTGGCAATGTTGGCAAATCCTTTCACGAATCGTCTATAATAGGTGCACAAACCGAGGAAACTTCGAATCTCGTGCTTGTTCTCAGGAATCGGCCACTCTTGAATCGCTATAATCTTCTCTGGGTCAGCTGTAACACCATCACGAGATACGATGTGCCCCAAATATTTAACTTCTTTTTGGAACATAAAGCATTTCTTTGGACTTAGTTTTAAATTGGCCTCTCGTAATCGTCCAAACACCTCTCTCAGGTTCTTTAGGTGTTCTTCAAAAGTTTTTCCTACGACAATTACATCATCCAAATATACCAGACATGTCTGCCACGTTAGTCCCCTTAGAACTGCTTCCATAAGTCTCTCAAACGTCGCGGGGGCATTACACAATCCGAAAGGCATTACTGTGAATTGCCAAAGTCCAGAGCCTATAGAAAACGCGGTCTTCTCTCGGTCTGTCGATTCCATTCCCACTTGCCAATAACCACTCTTTAGATCGAGTGTGGAAAACCATTGGGCTCCAGATAAAGTGTCCAAGGTGTCGTCTATTCTTGGCAGTGGATAGCTATCTTTCTTGGTGACCGAATTTAATAGACGGTAGTCAACGCAAAATCTTGTGGAGCCATCCTTCTTCTTTACAAGCACTATCGGTGATGACCAAGGACTATTCGATGGCTCGATGACACCTTGTTTTCTCATGTCTCTAATAATCTCTTCCGCTTCGTCTCGTTTAGCCAATGGGAGTCGCCTTGGCTGTTGTCTAATCGGTTGGGAATTGCCAGTATTTATTTTATGGGTGACTATGCTTGTCTTTCCCTTGTCCTGGTCGTTTACCGCGAACACATCCCGAAATTCCACAAGCATATTTTTCACCTTTTGTCGTTGTCTATTGTCCAAATCTGGGGTGTTTTTAATGACCATATCTATCAGCTCTCTTGGATACTTTCCTTTAGATAGATTTTCCGATCTCACAGAGCGAATAGCCGAGATGGGCACACACTGTCCAACTGCAGTTCGTTTGCTTAGCTTAACAGGACTATCTTTCAAATTCATAATTCGAATCGGAACGCCATTTTGAACTTTTACCAGAGCCCTAGCCACTAGAAATTCCTTTTGGTTTAGTGCTTCGACTATCCGTAGGCTTCCCTGGCGACAATATCCATCTAAAGTGGTCATTATAATTTTTTCACTAAGTGCGGGTATAATGACGTCATGAGTGGTTAACAGGCGGATAACATCTTCTTTGTCTCCATGGAAAGGGAGTTCTTCATCGCCGACCTTTAACACGCCCTTTTTCACGTCCAACACAGCTCCGAGTTTCTTAAGAAGATCCATCCCCAAGATGAATTGATCAGAAATATCAGCAATTAGCACCTGGTGATTGATGGTGGTCTTTCCGATGGTGACAGACATTTGTATTTCTCCGTGCGTTTTTATTCTTTCACCAGTTGCTGTTTTTAACTGCACGGTCGAAGATGAGATCCGAGAATGATTCTTCAATAACTCTGGTCTTGCAATAGTTCTTGTTGCACCTGTGTCTACTAGCAAGGATCTGTCTTCTCCATTAACTCGGCCGTCGATGTACAGACTCAGAACTTTTCCAGACGACGTAATGTTTACAGTGAAGATCGGGGCTTTGTTTCTGCAGGTCGACGATAGCCCCTTCCTGTCGACCTTTCTTAGTTTTCCGACTGCTGTAATGGTTTTTGGCAGTTGCGGCGAACGTGTCCAATCTCGCCGCAATTCCAACATCGTGGTTCACGTTTCTTTGCCAGTGACTGTATTGCTTTATTGACCTTTTCTTCCATTACTTTACTGACCTTTTCTACCACTACTTTACTGACCTTTTCTTCAAAACTTTCAGAACCACCTTCCTCTTCGATGGTTCTTACCCGGCTGTCACTGCGAGGTTCCACCATACGTACTCGCGCACTTCCATGACTAGCTTTCTTGGCGGCTTCGAATTCTAACGCATGGGCCAAAGCTTTCTCAATTTTGTCGTGCCTAGCCAGTCTCAAAGCCTGCTGGGCATCTCCATCACGAACGGCATCGATAAATGTTTGTACAGCCAGTTGATCAAGAAAGCTCTCCGGTGCCGTAGGGTATGCCAATCGAATCAGTCTAGCGATGTCCGCTTCAAGTTCCTGCAAACTTTCTCCAGATTTCTGCATTCGGTTCTTGACTTGGGCATAGTAAACTTGCTGAAGGTGTTTATCGCCATATCGCATTTCGAGTCGCGCTACTATTTGTTGGAAGTTCTGTTGATCCTCGGGGATGGTCCGCAACACATCCAGAGCATCTCCTCTCAGAGCAAGAATCAGGGCTGTAGTTTTGTCTTGAAGAGTCCATTTATTTGCCGCAGCCGCTGCTTCAAACTGTCGAACGTACGTGGTCCAAGGAATCTTACCATCAAAAGTAGGTGGCTTTACTCGGGCTTGCTGAACGTCGCCTTCTACTCTTGTATTTGTTTCTGGGTCGACCTTCTTGTAATGAGTAGACTGTGGCACCTCAAGAAGACGGTCCATCAGTAATTCATCTGGGGCACTACTAGTACGCTCTTCCGTAGTCAGTCGCAAGAATTGCTCGCGCAGCTCTTCATACTTGTGCTCAATCTCAACGAATGTTGCTTTAAATGTTTTGGAAACTTCCGTAATTCTATCTTCAACTTTTTCTTCTTCTTCGATAATCTTTCTAGAATTTTCTTCCAACTTCTCGAACTTCTCTTGAATATTTCTAGAATTTTCTTCATTAATCCTTCTAGAATTTTCTTCCAACTTCTCGAACTTCTCTTGAATATTTCTATAATTTTCTTCATTAATCTTTCTAGAATTTTCTTCCAACTTCTCGAACTTCTCTTGAATATTTCTAGAATTTTCTTCATTAATCTTTCTAGAATTTTCTTCCATTTTCTCGAACTTCTCTTCAAAATTTCTAGAATTTTCTTCCAACTTCTCTTGAATATTTCTAGAATTTTCTTCCATCTTCTCGAACTTCTCTTGGTTGCTTTTCATTTCTTGTTGCAACACCTGTTGGCCATTTTGGATTTTCTGGAGCAAATTGAGCATCGTTTCTTCCATTTTAGCGGCAGCAGATCTTGTTACAGGCATACACAAGCAGAAGCACTTACTTTAAACTTACTTTTAATTAATCCCACTTCTGACACCAATGTAACGTTATTTATAAAATTCTGGTTCGATTTATATCAATATTTATTAAACAAAAACTAAAACACTATAAAATCCGTACAATTTATATCGATCATTTATATCACACACTTCGAAATTTATATCAGCTTTTCGCGCTCTATGTTTCGTTCGCACTCGATCTCGTTCGATAGTAGACTAACTGCGATGTTCGGTCCGCAACCATTTATACACGCAAGCAATGTAAGTCCAGTACATTCTCGAATGTTCCTACAAATTCCACTATCGCGCGCGTAGAAAATTCCAAAGAATTCTGGAGCATTTCCGTTACAGTATGTTACTTCCTTAATTTGGTGCCCCTGAGTTCGTTATTATTGACTTTCCAAAAAATATATAATGGCAGAAAGTTGGAGATAATTATGTCATTAACCCAGTATTTTATACCTCATTAATATTTGTTGATCCTTCATAACTTTACTACATCATAGCATTACTGACAAGTGACAAGGCATCTCCAGATCGTTTTTTAGTAGAATGCACAGAAAACACTGACTCTACGTTTGAGTTGTGGACATACATGCAGAAAACAAATTTTGATCATCGAGGCGCCGTTTGTACCATAATTATTTCTCACAAATATATAAAATAAAACAAAAATGTCAAGAACTTTTACAATCAAAGTTTTAAATATATAAGAAATTAAGTTTTATCTGCAGGATAGCGTCGATGCAATATATAAAACTTCAGCTTCGTATGCCTGTCACTAGTGGCGCTAGGGTAGCACCAAACTAAAGTCACTAGATATAGAAAGTACCACAAACGGAGTAATCCATTGGGCTCGTGTGTTAGAAAGAGAACACATGATTTTTGCCCAAAAATGGCGGAAGTTACCAGATTCTAGTAACTTTAATGTTAGGGATTGTTCCACCTGTCTGGAGATATCTGTCAAGTGTTTGAAATTTGAGGTTACTGTAGCGTCACCAGTGATAGATACATGAAGCTGAAGTTTTATATATTTCATCGACGCTATCCTGCAGATACATAAAACTTAATTTCTTATATATTTAAAACTTTTAATGCAAATATACCTATAAAAGTTCTAGATACATTTATTTTATTTTATATTCGTAAGAAATAATTAGTTACAAACGGCGCCTCATACTAATTCCTGCCCATTTTCCGAATATAGAAATCGGCATTCGAATTTTCTTAACGATTGGAGTAAGTGTTGCAACATGTGAGAGAAGTTTTTCCAAGCTGAAGCTAATTAAAAACTACCTGAGATCGGCCATGAGCAACTTGAGATTGTCAAACCTTGCAATTTTATCTATTGAGCGTGAAGTTACTGATTCGATTGATTTCAATTCTGTTATTGCTGATTTTGCTAATACGAAAGCACGTAAAATAAGTTTATAGAACTTAAATGTATTTTTTTTACACAAAACGCTGTAAATAAATTTCCTAAACCAAATATAGCTTATTTTTGTTTAAATGTTTCCCATTAGGTTATCACACATATTTCGTATTTCTTTGGAGGCCCAGAAATTTGGATCCGCACTGGGCCCAGAGAACCCTAGCTACGCCACTGGCATCATTTGGTATTAGAAAACGAACCTCGTATTAGAGTTCCGTTTAGATAACTTTCCCGAATAAAGTTTATTTAAAAAATGAAAATCGTTGATCTTCTAAAAATCTTCTAATTATAATAGTATAAAAGTACGCGAAACGAGTTTAATGGCACAACGCGTAGCGGAGTGCCTTTGAAAATTGCCCCTGCTTTAAAGACCAATTATACGCGTGTTTTTTATAATATTTTTTATACCTGCAATATAATTTAAAAATTAGGAGAATAAAATAAAATCAGATTGACGTTATACAACTTTTCATATTCTTTATAATAGGCTTTACTGGATTTGTTGTGTGCTTCATAAACTGATGTTCATGTGTTATTGTTATGAAAAACAAAGTAGGTACAGCAAAAACCATTTTTCTTAAATTCATTCATTCATTTATAGAGATTTCTTTTCTTTTTTTAAAAATCTACTACTTTAACAGCTTTGTATCAGAATGTGGGGTAAAAACGATCTGGAAGTTTACTTATATTTACTACTGTATAATATGTAGTATACAAAATATAACTAGACACTGTTACTGTTATGTACCCACCTAAGCGCACCTAAGATCGCTGGTTTATTTTATTGAAACCATTGAATGTCCTTGTACATGTATTAAATAGACATAAATCCTAGCACCATCACAATCTCTAAAGTCGTTTTATCTGGTAAATGAGTCATTATTAATTTTATTGCTAATAATTTTAACTTAATACCTACAGTAAATCACCAACAACTTTATATCCTGTACTAACATGATACATTCGATCGTTTCAACAGGCAATCCAGCATAATAGGTATGCAGGTTATTGTTACAAAAATAAACTGACAACAGTTGTCCTTATATTTTCGGATGGAAAGGGATACCGAAATGATTTTCGCTGCGGTTTTGTTTCTCACAAAAAAAAAACATAAATGAAAGTCAGTTCATGATCCATAAGATAAGTATAGGTATTAAAAAAATTGTTTTATGGTCAATATTTATTGGACACACGGTATGAATAGTTCACGTTCACACTTGGAAAAAAAAACTGAAAAAATGTTTGTTTGTTTAAAAGAAATAACCGTTAGTATAAATTGTCCGCAGGATTTCTCCAATGCACTCGTAACGCTTGTTATCTGCGATTGAGTACTGAACTTTTATGAATACTTTAAGTAGGAAATAAATTTAACATGCAAATTCTTTCCCATAAAGCTCGGAGAGCAGATAAGTTATAGATTTTAAGCGAGAGCGATAAAATTATGGAAACTTTCCGTATTTCAACTTGACAAAATTTTAAGTTCATTTTGTGTACTTCATTGCAGGCTGGCGAGAATATCAACCTTTATGTGACGGCGTTTAATGGAGATTTACCGGTGAAGACGGAAGTGTGGGTAAAAATTGTAGGTTCGAACTCTAGATCCAAAGCTTCACTTAAAACGAACCTTAATCCCTTTTCCAATACAAATAATCGTTTCCCCCCTAGTCTTTTGTCATTTACTAATTTTAACTCCGGGCAACCTCCCGCTTCCATAGCAAACAATCCCAGACCGTTTCCAGGACAAATGTCATATTTCCCTTTGCCAACCAATAAACCTAACAAGACTCGCCTGCTTCCCGCTCAAGAAAAACAGAACGAAGCTGATACCGCCGATAACTCATCGATCGAGGCCGAACTGACTACTTTAACCAAAGAAACGACGACGAAGCGTTACACGTATGAAACAAATCATATCAATACACCAATTGATCAACCAGTAAAATCCGTACCTGACCTGACTATTACACTTGTGCCAATAGTTTCTGTCGTTGCAATATTTTTGGGAGTTGGAATCATAGCGCTGCTGTTTCGAAAGAAAATTTGCATGGGCCGTATAAAAGAAAGTAAAGATGATATGGTAAGTTTTACTATACGTTTAGCTTAGTTTCACGACAGCTACTCGGGAAAATTGTAGAATTAGTATCGACACCGCCCACTAATTCTGTACTTTTACAGCGAAAGGAGTCATCAGGAGCAGTTGTCCTACAGGACGACCCATCGTTAACTATGCAATATTGGAGAGGGCCGAGAGCTTTCAGTAACCGTTACGTTCCGTGGGAGCGCGAAGCAGCTCACCCTCAGGTTTGTATAAATTGTCTAGTCGTAAATCGTTTTGAACGTGCCGAAAATGTTAAAAGCAGTCGTTATAAGATGACCCATCCCTTCGACTAATTCCTTAAAACACCACGTTTATGTGAATTTCCATTTTGTTTAATTTCGTAATAAAAATAAATATATTATTATCCGTGTGATTTTGTACGCAATTCAAATTTACATATTATGTGTAGGTGAAGGTCAGTCGGCTATAGTCTTGGGAATGAACGCAAGGATGTTTTAAAATTAACCCAAATAAAAATTAACTACTCGTCGGGGGGTTATAGTAAATTAACCAAATGCTTTTTTTTTCTAAATTAATGGACCGTTTTGCGTTTAATGTTTGCAAATGGAATTCAATTGCTTTGAATTGCTATTGAATTACAGTTATATATAATCAAAGAGAGAATGAATGTACTTAATTACGTTTAGGCTTTCACTCTTAGTAGCAATGTAATTTAGTACCTATCAAAGGTATCGATTCGATATTCAATGTGTCTAGATGTATATGGTTTTTACATAATAAGTACCTATGTCACTATATTATAAATCATTTCTATATAGTAGGGGAGCTAGCGACCCTTAATTTTGTAATACTAAAGAAAGCTGTAATTAATTATAATCGATCGTTGCAAGAGTGCTGGAGATAAGAGGATTGACAACCGCGAGTTACATACAATGTAGAAACTATAGTTTTATCACGGTGTACCTAAATTTAGAACCTCATAAATAAAAAGACCCGATGAAATAGTAGGTACCCAATTTAGTTCGTTTTCAATTAAACACAATTCCAATTTTATTGCCAAAATCTATTTTTTGTTTGACTAGAGCCGTACGATCTCTTCAATTACTGATGAATTGCTCACAAAACGCGTACGCAAGCGTTGTATTAAAGTTTTGTTGTAGTTTCTTTGTGTTTTCGTTTCTGTTGTTGTTCTATAACAAATCGTCATTTTCGAAATGAAGTGACCCTTACTTTGAACTCATTCTGTACGAATTTGTCATAAGTTAAAAGCTTGCAGAATACGTCATGTAGATTACAAAAGAAATTCAACTATTTAAGATTTTTAAAGATCGACAGTAAAAAAACTGTGGTAGTTGGCAGAACCTGTTACAACAACGTCACATAGCCAGTCAGAGAAATAGAGAAGGCGTTTTCGAACGCGTTTTGGAAAAGTACGGCCGATTAAACAATCCATGTATGATTGGTACATTTGAAACAACGGGGTAAAGGACATAATGGAGAGTGTCCGTGCAGGCAGTTGTAACGCACCGGTTATTATAAATCGTCTTATCCAAAAAATTATCAAAGTCCTCGTGTGAGATCGAAGGGACTTCAGCGCATTTTTGTGTGGCAGAGATTAAAAGCTACTTTTTACAAATAAATTTGCAAAAATGCGCTAAAAAGGAATTAGGGTAAAGTAGTGTAACTTTCCACTATGTTTATTGTTCATGTCAATATCGCTATGCTATGTTGTCTCAAGCAAATTGTAACCTGAGTATGGCTAAACAGTGGAGCGAATGGAATGAACTAACCATTAACGAAACAAAAACGGAGAACATGGTGCTTTCACTTAAACACCTTGATTTACCCAACCCTGATTGTGTGAAATTTCTTGGAGTGTACTTGGATCCCAAATTATCGTTCGATTCTCACATCAACTATATTTCCGCCAAACTGAACACAAATATATTTGTGCTACGTAAACTGGCTAACAAAGTATCACAGACAGTATTGTTAACCTCCTACCATGCACTGTGTCATAGCCTACTGTCCTACGCCATACTGTCTTGGGGAAACTGCTCGCAAGCGAAGTATGTCTTCAAGCTACAGCGTCGTGCGATCAGGATCGTCGCCAATGTGAGATATCGGGATGACTGCCGAAATACCTTCAAGACATTAAACATCCTAACATTACCGTGTGTGTATATTTTAGCAGGCTTATGCCATGCCAAGTCGAACGCGCATACTTTTATAACGCAACGTGATGTTCATAGTTATGATACAAGACAGACAACTTTTTTACGTGTACCCTTCTGCAGGTTGACTAAATCCCAAAATGGTCCCCATATTACTATTTACAAACTGTTTAACTGTTTACCTGACAAAATCAAGCAACGTGATTTTACATCATACAAAGACAAACTAAGAAAGTTCTTAATTGCAAATGCTTTTTACTCTGTTCAGGAATTTATTAATTACAGTAAGGATAACCTGTCATAATTATTAGTTATACATATACAGATTCGATTTATGACGATTGTAAGTAGATGTACAATGCATGAAATATATTATTATTATAAAAAAAGATAGGTATTTAGGGTTTCAGAGATACTTGTTAACAATAACCATCCACTAATTATTATAACAATGAACAAACGAATATAACATGAAACAAGAAAACTAATTAGCGAGTTACAATGGAGAACGTCTGAAGAAACTCCTCTACGTGTTCGTCCTATGTTTGCGTTCCTTCTTCTTTGACGCAGAAGGTGATATCATTCGGCGGAGGAGGTTAGCGTTCCTATACACTATTAACAGCAGTAGCAGTTGCCACGTTACACTATATCAGCAATAGGTATCCATGCAAGACTATACTATTAACATCAGCAATAGTCTTATAAGAGAGTTGCTTCACTATTAGCAGCCGAAGCAGACTGAATTTCTTACGTCGATGCACACCACTTTATACCTAGTTTTCAATGGTGGGGTGTGTCCATGTGACTGGTACCGACTGGCACGGCATTTGGTGGGGGTATGTCACTGTCAGCTTAACGGGTGACATTTATAAACAGCTGATGGCAGTGTTGCTTTGATTATTTAACTATTGTCAGTTTGATGGAGTATTGTGGAGTTGCCACATAACGCTACAGGTGTATAAAGCTGGTAATCTTGCGCCGGTTGAAACCACCTTCTAGACTTCCATCGAATAATAATAATAATAATAATAATAAAGATTATTTGAACTTTAAAAATAAAACAAAACAAAAATACAACAAAAAAGAAATAGTAGCTCAAAAAAGAAAAAGTAGCTCAAAAAAGGAATGAATGTGAATGAATGAATGAATGAGCGAAGTGTTTATAAGCGCATACACTTTTATAAGTTGAATGTTCCACTGTACAATGCATTAAAGAAACTTGTTCAGATCCAGTGGCGTGCGATATTACTGTCTTAGATTACCTACTCATTTCATAGGTAAAAACACATACTTTCAATGCTGACTTTTTCTGGTTATATATTTATAAGCTACACTTACTGGTCATGTATGTAAATAATTTCAATTGCAATATAATAATCGTTTATTAAAGTAAACCTCTCGCCAGGAAAGTTTGCCTGTCACAGAAGACCTGATCCCGGTCTACAATCTATGTTTTTCTAAAGATGTGAGCGACTTCCGGGATAGGGTCGTGCCAATGTTGAACGAAAAGTCTTTTCGTTCTAGATTGGCACGATTCTTCTTCTTTTCGTAACCGATTTAATTTTACAAAAATATGATCAAATAGATCAAAAGGATCTTCCGGGATATAGCGTTCTCTACGTTCCTCTGCCCTTTCGATATTTTGTATTACATTCAATTCCAATAACTCGTTATAATTGGCTATTGAGCGAATTACGGGTTTACGTCAAACGAAAACGACTGGCACTTGGTTATCGTTTTCAAAAGCGTTTCGACTGTCATCGTTAAGGTTACAAAAACGGCTGCGATAACCACGTGGTGAACGCAAATTGACGTCATAAACGCTAAGCGTTTCAAAAGTGCTTAGCGTTTTCATAGTTACAGAGTACGGGCCCTGGCTGTCACATTAATTAATTTGTATATGATTGCTTTCGAGGTTGCTTTGGCTTCCGTATTTTTATTTTCGTTCGTCTGCGATGTATTCAACTGAAGAAAAACTTGATATTGTCAATTGGTATAGTTCCGGCAACAGTTTAAGAAACGTTAAGTGATTTATTTTCTCGTAAGTCGAAGCAACAATATTTAAAGTAATTAATATGACAACCAGATGTTGGGTGCCTAAAATTAGGCGGCTTTCAGAAGCGATTTTGTCTTTTGAAAGTAGACATAAAGAAAAAGAATATACATAAATCCCTATGTATACTTCTTAATAAATAGTACTGTATAGTAGGAGCCGTGTGACGAGTTGTAAATAGTTTTTTATACTTCACTTTCGCGAAAATCTACGCGTCATGAGACTGTATGGCTCAGGTGGCCCCTATACTACTACCTGCTAGTAACCGGTGCGTTACAGTTACTTCCCACAATTATGCAAGCAGAACTGGCACAGTTATATTGTGTGTTATTTCCCATTGAACCCGTTTCCCGTATCAAAATTACCTATTTCTTAGTTAAATCCTGGTTTACGGTAACGTTTTAGGTTTAATACGTTCTGTGTCCTAACATAGTTATTGCTATTTGGACACTTCAAAACATAAGTATTTTTGCCCAGCTCTCTATCTACTACATACGGACCATTATACAAATGGAAAAACTATTGTCACTTGTACTTAACCTATGCTGTTGTACTATACTCAATCATGCCATATCGATAGTGAAAGTTTCCGAAAATATAGAAAAAAGGCGATGGGCTGAATGAGCACGGAATGTGGTGAAGTCCGTCAATTTATTTCAAAAAGGGATGAGTAAAGTGGAAGCGCATCCGTTTTTAACATTCTATCGGCGAGTGTCCTTAATCCCGAAAATCCTTAGCCGTTCTATCGACTGAAAGAATTACGGTAGCGAAACCGCGCACTTGAAATTTTATCAATTTCATTAGCGGCGATCTTATTTGTTTTAGATTTCCTTACAATCTTCAGCCCCTCCAAAGGTTTTAGACAAATGGGAGTTTCCACGACATCACCTTAAAGTGTTTAATATACTTGGCGAAGGCGCCTTCGGCCAAGTTTGGAAATGCGAGGCACTAGACATAAACGGTAGGGATAACCACTAAACCAAGTATTTGAGTTTAATGTTAATTAATTACAGCGAAGGAGGGCGTCTCTATTGTAGCCGTGAAAACGCTAAAGGAAAATGCCACGGAAAAAGAAAGGCAAGACTTGCTGTCTGAATTACAAGTTATGAAAATGTTGGACGTTCACCCTAACGTCGTCAAATTATTAGGATGCTGCACTGAAAAGGATCCAGTTTTTGTTATAATGGAATTTATAAGTAAAGGAAAACTTCAGAGTTTTCTAAGGAATTCAAGGGCCGAACGCAATTACAACAACATGCACGGGCAAAGTAAAACCCTTACGTCGCGGGATTTGACTTCTTTTGTTTATCAAGTAGCTAAAGGAATGGAATTTTTGTCTGCGAATGGGGTAAGTACTCTTTAGGGGAATTATATTTGAAAAATTTTGATTCGTAGTAGAACTACGCTACCGTAAATTAGAGCGAGGGGGAAGGAAAACACATTGCGCGATTAATATTATAAAATTATTTTCCTCTTTTTCCGGTAGCCATAAAAAGTCGATGAATATCGTATTTAACAATTTGACTGCTTTATAGTCCAAGAACCCAGTAGGAAAGTATACCTTGAACGCCCGGACGATTCTAATAATTTTCATAGGATTCGCCATAAAAAGTTGCATTAGAATCGACAACGGTGCCGGCGAAAATCCTGCCGAAAGCAATTAAAAAGGATTAAATTCGCCCCTTATTTTTGGAAAATGTACTTTATTGTCCCGGACGTTCAGGAAGAGTACTAAAGGGTGCATATGGATGAGTTTTATCGGAAAAAGTCACGGTGCCGGGGCGCAACTTGCCGCAACCTTTGGCACCGCGACTACAAATGGGGTGGTAGATCGTACTAAACTACCTTTTTCTCCCGGACCAAAATGACCTACTATATGAAGCATGTAGCTTGCGATTATGTATACGAATAAAAAAAACCAACGGTGCCGACTCTCAGGATGCCGGAAGTCCTCGGCACCGTCGATGGAATCCGAGCGCGCGCGAACCTATTGACAATTGAAAAATTGCAGGAATTCACGTCATGTATTCCGTGAAAAAATGTAACAGCGTGGATACCGCGAGATCAAATATATTCCACATTTTCTCGACGAGAAAAGATTCTGAGAAACTCGTCAAGAAAATCAGAGGATTTGATTCGTGTACGATTCCCCCTTGTTTCAAATTATTAAAACAAAAGATTCTACGAACGATTTTTGTTACTGCTATGATGAAAAATGCAGCAGAAAAACAATGTTACACTCTCGATCCTCCAAAATGTGGCTGGGAAATGAAAGATATTTTTTTCACTACTAGCGTCTGATGACATGATTATTAACCTTTTTTCCACTTGTAAAGTAGGCTTTCTCGGCATTTGTTCAAAGTGGTTAATAATTTTTTATTATTAACTAGTAGTCAATAATGAAAACTGTCACGCTGTCACTTTTAGAAAACACAACCCGAAATTTCGCTCAATGAACGTTTAGACAAGTTCTCTAAAACGAATCACCACCATTCGCAATTTCCAGAGAAATTACATACCTAAAATTATCACATTTTGAAAAAATTCGAACGAAATTACTCTTTGAAAAATCTCAATGACAGAACAAAATACGGCCTGTTTGCCTTGTACTTCCACGTACTTGATTGACATGTTAAATTAAGAAACAAACAATTCTGTCCAACCGTTAACTCTCTTATCAATATAATATGTTAATTTAGAGGATTTCAAGTGCTAGTAGTGAAAAAAATAGTATATATACCACGGTAGAGAAGTCTATTATTGCCTTCGCACCTTACCCCCCTCGGCGCAAGCGCCTCGAGATGTAATCTTGGTGCTCAGGCAATAATAGTGGACTTCTCTACCTTGATATATAATGTACTATTAGAACCCTTTTGGTTCGAGGACGATCCTACTCCTTTGAGCGTCGATGATATTTTGAAAAACAACCGTCCTGAAACTCGGAACTAGACACCGATGTGGAAGAAAATGATTTAGATGACTCTCAGGACAATTATTCGATCATTTCTACTTTTTTTGGGTTGCTTTCAGGTATAACCACACAAGTCAAGTGTTTTACCTCGTGTTTTACTTTTCAAAAAATTAATGTTTAAGAATTAAAAACGATTTTGCCGGTTCTTTTGTTGTTTTTTTTTGAACAAAAAAGTGGTTCAGCCTATAAAAGAATGATTCTCTAAGTGACCGAAATAACGGCATAAGTCTATTTGTACTCATTGAAATCTGTATCGTCAAAAGTTTGAGAAAATGGACTTAAATCGTGTTTCTCGCAGTCACAGAAGTGATCGGATACGAAAAGAAGGCTCTTGCGCGCCCCCGGATTTCTTATAATTTGTCTACTCTTAAGCTAAATTTTTCATTAAGGACTTTTTGGTCCGGGAAAACAAGCTGGATTATTACAATTTACCACCTCTTTTATTGGCGCACTGTCAATAAGCTCGCACGCGCCCGGATTCCATCGACGGTGCCGAGGACTTCCGGCATCCTGAGAGTCGGCACCGTTGGTTTTTTTATTCGTATAATAGCAAGCTACATATTTCATATAAGTAGATCATTTTGGTCCGGGAGAAAAAGATAGTTTAGTACGATTTACCACCACATTTGTAGTCGCGGTGCCAAGGGTTGCGGCAAGTTGCGCCCCGGCACCGTGACTTTTTCCGATAAAACTCATCCATATGCACCCTTTAGTACTCTTCCTGAACGTCCGGGACAATAAAGTACATTTTCCAAAAATAAGGGGCGAATTTAATCCTTTTTAATTGCTTTCGGCAGGATTTTCGCCGGCACCGTTGTCGATTCTAATACAACTTTTTATGGCGAATCCTATGAAAATTATTAGTCGTCCGGGCGTTCAAGGTATACTTTCCTACTGGACACTTGGACTATTACAGTAAGAAACTATACCTATAGTTGTTTATCAAAAATGCGTAGTGATTCTCCGGTGTACCTACATTGATACTTTGCAAGTGCATTATTCGTTGTAGAGCGAACTAGGGGTGAAGCTTACGCTCATTTTGTAAAACAAATACACAACATTCGTTGAAAACTAATCGATATTCCAATTTACACGTACGGACTTAATCCGATTATATTATTAGGACCGTTTACTACTTGTGTTAAACGGACGCTATTGCGAATATCGATGAAAAGGTCAAACAATGACATAAAGGATAAAGCTCACCGGCTAATTGCGGTGTGGGATATGTAGAAAGAATGAAATTGTGATGAGAAAAATATAAAAACGTTGTATTTATTTCTTATTGGCTATCGATTTTGACACTACAAAATGTGTCATCATCAGATCGTGCTATAAATAAACCGATACAACGAAATATCGAAGGATCCTCAGTATTACAATCACTTTTAACGACAATTTATTTTAATCTTACATAAGTAATACATTTTATAGTCTTTTTTCATGTCTTAGGCATTGAGATAATGCCCCTAGTCTTTTTCCCAACGATCTTGGTGCATAAATAACGATTTTGACATATTTTGGTCAAAATCCATGTGACCTCAGAAAAATAATTTAACATCTTTGAATCACACACATGCGGTTATCAAATGTGGACGTCATGTACTCTTTCAGCATCAAGATAATGCGTTTGAAAGCTTTTACAACTCCAAATTTATGTGTAAAGAATAATTTTGGGTACATTTTGCTCTAAAACTTTTGACCTATACTATAGAGAAGAGTTATATTGAATTATTACACATCTAAAAGTCAGAGGGAATAATCTAGCGAAAGTCCGAACTCGATACATGACGTAGGGAATGAAATATGTTGATTTCTATTATATTGAGCCCGCAGTTTTTCCTGTTCCCGATTCATTCGAAGCCCTATAACTTTTGTTCCTGTTGAACCAGCTTCCTGAAAATCAATAGCGTCCGTCCTTAATGTCCAAAGTACCCCTACACCAAATTTCAACACAATCGGTCACTTTTAAAAAGAGTTAGAGCGCACACGGACGGACGGACGACAATACAAAACTATAAAGGATCCTTAATATGTAATATGTAGGTATGATAATTTAAAAACGTAACAACCGTTATATAACCGCCAATGACATAAAAACAGGTAAAAATTTGTGGTGCGTGAGTTTTTTCCTTTAAACTATTGGGTTTTCGATAAATCCGTGGTGGGAAGTTTTCAAATGAACACCTGCATGTATACCTGCATTGCAGATTGAAAGAGAATTTACCTGAATTTGGATTATTTGTCCACTCTCGACCTATAAATGATCAAAATGACACCGTTGACGAGGAAGCCGCCCTTGTAGGAATGTGTAGAACCAAATCACGAAACTTCTTCACGGCAAATTGCAATAGATGTTGGTGTTTCGGTGACGAGTGCTAGAATTTTGAATAAACCAAATAGCCGTGATTGGGCAAATGAAAAACCCGCATCTACCTATGCGAGCCCAAGGAAAAGTTGGGTTAAATGTGGGGTGTTGCCTATAAAACGACATAGTTTAAAATATTATATTTTTAGCGACACACTTACATCTGTCTGACAGATATATTCAAACATTAGAGCACGACCTAGAAAATTTACTCGATAATATTTATTTTTCAGTAAGACGCAGCTCGTAATGTGTTAAATGTTCGAAACTATTTAATTTTAATGATCTCGTACCTAATAATTGGACGGGGACCAAGAGACCAATAAAATTGCCAGCAGGTCCACCCGATTTAAACCCATTTGATTCCTTTTTGTTTTTTTTTAAATAAAATTTATAAGTATGTCCTTCTACAACTGGTGAAGATCTACAGCAAAATGCAGAATGAACGTCCAACCACTACCAATCTTGAATGCGACACGATCTTTGGGAAACAGATGCAACATGTGAATTTTGCACAATCAGGGGTACTTTGAAAAATATTTGTAGATTTTGTTCAATATCAGCTGTTTTGTTTACTGTTTTCTTAACATCAAGCTTATATTATCTTTCAAGTGTTTCATAGGCGACTATATTTTTTGTTATTTATTTTCAGACAAAATGTACCTATAAGCAAAATTTATTGTAGAGAGCTTATCTTCGCATGACGTACCTCTTACCTACTTATTATACATTTTCGGCGCACTCGAATCTCGATCGACTCACGCCAGAGTAACGTTCGAAGGTGATCGAACCGAAGCCACCGTAATATTACGGTGACTGGTGGCTTCGATCGAACCGTCCGAACAAGTACTTACTATACTAGTCTCGCGTCTAGTTATTTGAATTCTACCAGTAGATCATGTGGTGCTGCGGTTGCTGAGGGTCGGAAAATTAATAAATATAGAGACCAGGGGGTCGATTTTTGAAACCAGTCGCATCTATTCGTATACGCTTAGATGCGAAGACTTAAAAACGTATACGTTTTCCAAATGCAATTTTTGACTACCAGGTCATTAACACATCTACCCAGTTGCTGCTAAGTCGATGGAAATTTCTGGGAAATTGACCGGAGAGTTGATTACAGACGTGGGCAACAGACTCGAGCGTGCAACTGGGAAAAACGAGCCATTGAATTTCTGTGGCAACGTATTTCTATTGATTTCAGTTGACTTACTAAGCTATTATATATAATTGTATTATATAAGTATAAACTGGGGAATAAATTACTTTTGTGTTCTCAAAATTGAATTCAAACAATTTTCAATAAGTAATACTGAAGAACATTACAAAATATGGAAACAAAAAGCTTTAGCAGTTATCCATTTGATCCGCGATTGTAATTATTGAATATTCCAGCAGCTTCTTGTGACAAAGTGCAAATTACATTGCATTAAAATTAATCTGAAGTAAGTCGCAATGGATACCTTCGATGAATACATATAAATCGCGTAATGCATTTGCTTGAAAGAAACTCGATTTAAAAAGTTTATAAGAAATCCATTGAGTGCCATGTGTTTTTAATGAGGTACGGTGGAACTGCACCATTCACTCTCTTGCAGAAGTGCTAACCTCATTAAAGCTTTAACTGTAGAGCTTTTGTCCTCTTTTGTGCCCTATAGGATCTGACACTGTCTTAATACGGAATGAAATTAAGTTTTAAACAATATAATCATAAATTATTTGGCGTAGTATAACAAACGGAAGGTATTAGACAAAGTGCTTTCAGTAGTAATTCAATAACGTCTATTATTATTTTCTGATAAACTAAACATTTATACAAACGATTTATCAGGTTTAAATCAGTGCTGCGGAGTTTTCTCCGTATTGTATATAATGCCGTAGCAATGCTCTCCACCAAGCCGTTTTTAAACTTTCTTCGATTATAGATTGCTACTTTTTGTTTACTTTTTATGGTAGATTCTTAGAATATCACAGCTACCTAACACAAATATACCTACCAATGCTTCGAGAACAGTTTTCAAGATGTGGATTACCAATTTACGATTGTATCTCACAATGGCAGTCAACTGGGTAAAATCTAAGATCAATGGAATACACCACCACCGTATCATCCCGTTATCAGACTAAACGTACGTTATTTGCAAACTATTAAACGGATTGCAAACCCAAAGATCTTAATTATCAATTACGCTGTCTTTTGCTACAATACAGAAAATTTGTTCGATAGCATGATTGTGTGTTTGT
Source organism: Photinus pyralis (assembly GCF_008802855.1). Lineage (NCBI taxonomy): Eukaryota > Metazoa > Arthropoda > Insecta > Coleoptera > Lampyridae > Photinus > Photinus pyralis. Next base: position 18,365,804 of record NW_022170403.1, read on the forward strand.
ATGTCAGTGTTTGTTGTGACTAGATGATAGATGCGTACTGTAGTTGCGTACTCCATTAAAATTTGTTCGATCCAAGAATAAATCCTAATGTACTGCAACGTACTGAAACCGTGATAGATTTCTTCAAACGTAGACAATGGTTCCGAGGTTTCTGTCACTTAGTTATAATGGATGCCTACTAAGCATTTTCTATTCTACTTGCACCATCTCTACAGATAAACTCGTCGGCGCGATACCGACTGCAAGGACACCTGGCCTTGCACTCTTTTGGGTTAGGTTTTATTTGGCTTTGTATGCCATTTTATGTTCCCCGATAGCGAACTTATGCTCACTCTAATTCACTAATTTTCGGTCCTCTACGAACGAGTGATAAATGACAGTACTCGAGACCGAAAGGCCGCGGGAACGCGGAATAGGTATTAGGGAATGTAGCGTCCCGCATTTTACAGAAACCTGGTCTGCTTCCTACAGAACCCAAAATCTAAGGCACTATTTCGCCCTACTGTCAGCAGCCCTAAACCCACCTAAACCATTATAAATTTCTTTGAAAACATCAATGCATATTCATGAAGTGATAACATTAAAATATGAGTCAATTATATGAGTGGGAATTAAATTAATCCTTTCAGTTAAGTTAATATAATTTACTAGCCGCTTGCGTAATCAGCAAACTTAATTACATTTCCAACTACAAATAATTGACAATCGAACGCATAGTTTTGCGCGGCTCAATTTTTATAATTCTTAATATATATTGGATTCGGTTAACGAATAGTAAAGGAAAGGTATTAGTTTAAGGACGGTGAAATTTGAACATTAACAGCACCAACAATATTGTAGGCGTTGGATTTACTTGGATACTTTTTTTATTAGTTTTAAAAGTTGGCATTGAGAATTTTATCTTGTGTTTTCCTGTTTATAAATTAAAGGTTTAAATTGTAAGGTGTACGGTAAAATTTCAACACCATGTAGATCGGTAATGAAGCATTTCCGGGCGAATGCTAATAATGATCGTTTAGTTAAGTATCAAATAAGCCAAACAATTAGCACTTTCCGCATTGACGTCATATTTAGGAACACCCTGTATTTTCTTTGGTGTAATTTTTTCAAAAAACTTTGCGGGAGTTGATACTATGGAGCTCGGCTCGGAGTTTTGAACCTCATTTGTAGAACTCGATTTTTGAATGGGGCATTTTCCACATAGGAAGTGTACCTACCTATTTGTTTTAGGAACGCATGAACCCTTAAGTGGAAAACTGGTGAAAGAATTCCTTCGCATTGGCACGTTCTATAAATATATGTATAGGGCAAGAATCGTTTTATAGGCAGTTCATTAAAGTTGCGAAAGCTGTAGAAATGCTTTTCCCTCCTACAAGTTTCGTGTTATCCAGTGACATCTCGCTGTCGTACGTCCTATTACTATACTCCTATGATATGTCCAGGCATTCAAAATGGGCTCTATTTTATCTTCAATTCTCGCACATAATCATTTAATGTTTGTTTCAGCTTTTTTTATTGTTTTACGTACGTATTTGAACTGATTTCCATAAATGATGTTGAGTAGTATAGAAGCCGAAAGCCAACACGGATAGCCATGGTGTGTATACAACTTTAAAGAGTTTTCAAATTTGTAAGTATTATATTTCTGAATATAGATTCGCCTTCCATTAGTACATATTCGTTCTCCACCTTTATTTTTAACATTAACGAAAACTAAGAAAAGGGGTGGCTCTAATTAATATTATGTTTTCAAACGACGACAGACTGTAACGAGTGGTTTTATTTCGCGCCAAATTTCATTAAAAAATTCGAAATTTCTTGTCATGATAGTGCAGGTCACCCTGTATATTTCATTATTTGTTCCGGTTAGAAATTTTGTGTTTGGGCATTTCGGTTCGCTCAAGACTATGGTCCGATAGATTTAATTTCGCTCAGATTTAATTTCGTCGTGGGAAGATTGCAAAGTTGATTGTCGTCATCATGAGTAATAAGAATTTTGTCGTTCGTTTATCACCCAAAGCGCCGTCTAGACCGAGAATAGGAGCGGATATAGCACCGAGCCATCAAGGGATAAGGGGTCTCCATTTCGTCAGCAGAAAACCGTGAGATCAGCTTATTCAGCAGTTCCTGGAGGTTGACGACGAAGTTAGAGTGGGTTAAGTCTTCTTTATCTAAACCAATGGGAGAATTTCTAACGGGAGCCATTTTTGTTTTATGGTAATTTGGGTGTGGTTTTCTCATTTCAATTCTGAAGAAGGGGATCGTTTTGGAGAGACTCGCGGTTAGTACGTCAAGGGGTCAACACGTACCTTGAGTGATCGTTTTTTGGGGGTACCTAGCGGTTTGAGCCACCGGTTTATTTCGGTTGCTCGCAGTTGCGTGCTTTTTGCACCCGTTTCGAAGTGTTATTTTCTTTTCGCGTTGATTTTTTGGCGACGAAGACCCAGGTTCCGATCAGGTGATATTTAGGCGAACCCTTGAGCTTCACCCCAGTTTACTTTGGATGCAGTGAATCGCGTTAGGATACGTTGTGATTTCTCGAGGATATATAATTCAAAGTGCTGCCTAGTCCTCAAGGCGCCGATATTCGGGATCCGCCCCAGGTGGAATTTCCTACTAGTGCCGTACGGTCATTTGTCGAAGGAGCGCTGCGTTTTGGGGAGATATTTGCCCCAAGAAGAGCTGGTGAAATAATAAGTCGAACCACCCAAGAACAAATCGCGGTTTACCGTCGGATAGTGATCATAAAAATTTGTGTTCTGCAGTGCCGCTAACTCAAAAATCCGTCTCCCGCAGGCGAATTAAAGTCAATAAACTCTAAGAGCCGGTGGAAGGAAATAGTAGGGGTCACTGTTTAAATTAAATACACCTGCTGTGTAGAAACTTTGGCAACTAGCCGTCTCCAACTCGCCACGCGAAGGATTTCCTGGACTAAGCTTCAGTTCAAACATTAAACTTTGCTTTCGTTCCGAGGAAGGATAGGCACCGTGGATTTTGTTTCCGTGTGTTAACTTCAAGCCACCCCCTAGGAAGTCACAGAGACCTAAGTGTCAGGTTTCATCACATCCACCCTGTACCAGAGGAAAGAGCAGTTCACAAGATCGGCTGTACAAATGTTGTAAAGGTTAGTCTAATTAAATTTGTAACGTTCTGTAAAATCCCACTTTTTGGTAATGAAGCTATAGTAAAAAAATTTTGATTTGATTGTTTATTAAAGTCCAATGAACGATTACCAAAGAGTAGGATAAATTTTTGTGTTTATTTAAATAAGTCCCAGCCCACGCTGGAGTAAAAACCAATGACCTGTTGTTGAAATTTTCAAACTGTAGAGGATGGCCACCCCTTGAGTAAATTAGTCTCACCTGGTAGGATTTTTATTTAGTTTAGTTGTCATTGTTAAGCTATTTTTTTTACAAGGAGGAGAGAAGAACTGCTAGATCCCTGTAATTTGTTTGTATCTCTAATATCATTTCAATATATTATCTATTTGGTTTCAATGTGCCTATGTCTTTAACGAAGAACGAGGGGAAGGAAAGAGAGGAGTAGGAGTTGCGTCAGGAGACTGGTAGGCGGCAGGTTAAGGTTTGTTACGCAGTTTCAAAAGAGTTAAAAGCCCACCGATTTGAGTTAGCCGGAGCATTTATTTTTATCGATTGAGCAGCCTGAGAAGAAGACGGTTTGCCTTGCCGGGCGGAACCGATGGTAATTTTCAAGTCCAGAAGGAACCCCCGTAGCAAGACTTAAATTAAGTATGTACTACATAGACTTTCCGGGATTTGTATTATGCATTACAAATTGGTTAAATCTATTTAATCATAATAAATGTACAGGGTGGGGCAAATTCGTGGCTCACCATTGGGAGCTACGTAACGGTGAGAGCTATAGTGTAGGTTAATGGAGTGTACTCAAAAACGTATTTGACATTTTTGAAAAACCTTTGAAAATATCACAAAAAAACTGAAAGTATCAAATTTCGTTTTCAATTTCCCTAACTTAAATGATCGGAAATGGACGATTCCCGTTAGTATCTTTTATGGGCTTTTTTCGGAGAATCTGAATCTGTTATCAGAATTTCTTGTTTGTTATGGACGCCATATTAGATGTTTACGTAATGACACAAAAAAAGAGATTCATTGCATGGCCATTATAAACATGTTGATTCACCAAGATCTAGTTCCCCGTCGATGTTTTCTTGAGAAAAGAATGTAAATGTGATTTTGAAACTTTTCATGTAAATTTATGTGTGAGTGTGACATGTCATTATTTTCCTTTTTTGTCTTCTATCTCCTTAACAATCTCGTATGGTGTCCATACGAAATAAGGAAGAAGTAGCTTGTAGCTTCTACATCTAGTGTGTTATGGAAGTTCTGATAACAGATTCATATTTTCCGAAAAAAAGTGACCATAGAAGGTGCTATCGCGAATCGTTTCAAAAATTTTAAATGTCTCTGCCCTGATTTAGCATACACTGTATCTCTCACCGTTCCGGAGATCACAATGGCGAGCCACGAATTTGAACCACCCTGTACATATTCATTTTGGGATCACCTATTATAATTTTCATATCATTTATAATTCCTTACAAAGTGAAGTAAAAAGGTTTGTCTCAAAAATACGCCAAATATGCTCGAGTAGGTAGTTAAATTTCTAAATATTTTGCTAATAACTGTGAGTTTGTTGTTGGTTACGAATCTTTTATTATGAAGTGAAGTTAACTGAATTCTTTCCTGTTTTTAATCCCTTTTTATCTGAGCTAGCCTGGCAAGTATAGTATCAAAGGTAGGTCCAAACGTACTACAATAAAAAAAATAGACGAAATTGGGATCTACGGAAATAACTACCAAAAACATCTGTTTCGGCGAAAAATCATTCCAGACTCTCACTTTAGGTACTTTAAAGTCAACTGTAATCTGCTTTTGGTAGTACAAAACAAATTAAAGCTGATTTTTCTGCAAAATGGACAAAGCATCATTGCACATGGTTTTGTGCAGTCTTAAAAGTGTTTGATCATTTCTGCGACCTTAAACAAGTACTTGTACGTTTATAAAATGGAGAGCTCGCAGTTTCAGTTTCTTTCGGTCGGAATAAAATTTTCATGGCTTCATTAAACGAGACATACTTAAATGCCTTTCTCAGTTTCTTGCGGCAAGAGATTTGCTCATTTTCTAGATTGACAATAGAGTTTTCTGGAATTTAATTAATAATTATTCAAGAATCTCGACACTTTCAACTCATTATTTAATTATGTAATACGTAGTAGTATCTAAATAAATCCTTCTACATGACTGCTCTTAGTAATTTGTCAGCATGCGCCTACTATGATTTAATAGCTAGAAGATTATAACTATACGCTATTCATTTTAAGAAGGTAGCGGTAGAAAGCATAGGGACAGTTTGACCTTCACTGTGATTGGTTAAAACACGAGTCAATATTACCCTGAAAAATAAAACGAGTGACGAATTCTCTCTTTTAGAAGTTTCAGTTACGAACTAAACTGTCGAATTGTCATTAGCTGTCAATTTCAAAGATCCAAGCGTGATATAGTTTGATTTATATTTATATTTTTCAAATTTTGTGTCGTATTATATTTTTCCTGTGTGTGTCGATTTTCAAACACAGCGCCATCCCTTCTTATATTGAATGCAGTATAGTATTGCATAGCTATAACTAACTTGGAGTGGGGGAGTCTGCTATAGAGAGAAACCAAAGAGTATTCTTTGGAGAAACTGACTTTTATAACGGATTCTCTTTATACTCCTTTCGCTTGTGATAATTTTCCTCTAGAACAGTCCTCATCACATGGGAAACTTAAATTGTGTACGTGTGTCATAAATTTCATAAAAATGAGCTTATATTAGTTATCTTTACATTTTTCCTCCTTTTCCAGGAGGCCACCTTAACACCTCAATCTTTACCCTCCCCTCTGCGGCTACTAAGAGTGCTTTGAATGCTATTTAGGAGGGGATTAACGTACTTACATTCGATGTAGATAAATATATGTAGATGTATACCTAGACCTACATATCTTTGATATGAATATGTTAGCTATGTTCTAAATTATTAACCTTAGCAAGGGTTCATACACTACTTTTATATCTAATGTTCTGTATTTTAACGGGTATTTTAATAATAATAGCATTGAAAATGCATCTTCTTACCAACAAACACCCAGAAAAGATTGAACAAAGTTTTGCACACAAGAACTGAATGATCAGGGTCCTTTTACATGAAAGCTACCATCTTGGGTAATAGAAGTAGATAAATGAAAACATATTATTTATAGCATTGACTTTACACATTTCCAATGTTTATAGGTACTTGTCGTCAAAGGATACCTACACAATAAACGTTTTGCGATCAGAGACTGAAAAAGGTATTATACCTAACCCACCACCTTCACCATAGTCTATTGGTAATCAGCTCCGCTGTTTGATAGCATGCACAACGAGTAACGTGTAAGGGTAGTAAACGCATTCGTCTCCGTTGTCATCGATAAAATTCATCCCACTTTTTTTTCACAAACTCCCACTCGTCTGCTGAAAAATCATCCTTTAAATCGTTGGGAATATTAACAAGATTCACCGCGTTCATCAGACCTACAACAGGGTTTCGTTTGAAAGTTGAGAAATTGTGTTTAGCGATATACCTAAGAAGTATTCCTTGCTGTAAATGATCAATCTTTTTTCTTCGATGCACACGTTAACCTTAAACCCGATATCTACTAGGAGATCTTCAAATAACTGTACGGAATTTTTCGAATATTGATGACAGAAATTCATTTTATTTCTGTAATCGACCATAAACGGTTTCCATTTGGTTTGTTGAGATAAACTTTCATATGCATCGAACATGGGCATCTTCGACATATGACTCAAAAATACTTCTCCTTCTGGTTTTAACATGAGATGTATATTTTTCATAGCTTGCCTGCGGAATAATTTTCACTTTAGGTCAATACTTACGGATACTTCGTACCTGAGATTCGAAACGAAATGAAGACAATAAATCGAAAACACGTGACTGAAATTTCCATGAAAATGTAACGGCACATTGCTGGCCGTAATATCTAATAATTCGAACGACAGTTTGTCGTCTTTGTGGTATCTTTTCCCAAATTCAACCATGTTTTCAGATATATCCACTCCGATGACTCTGGCAGTCGGTGGCAAACGTGGAAGGAGATCGTACCTAGTTATATCGCCTGGACCACATCCTAAATCCAGCACGTTGTCGCATTTTTCCATATTAAGCAACTTGAAGTAATTTTTGGCGACGTACTTAAAATCCCTTTGCGATGAGTAATTAAATCTCATGAACAATGCCGCGTTATTCATTGCTGCGTGATTGATTAAATTAGACAGTCGTACTTTTTGGTAAAACTGATCATTAAAACAAGGTAGGTAGGTGAGACAGTATTTGTAGCCTTTGAGATCAAGATAACTCGTAATATATACGTTTCGAAGCTAAATATTTATATTAGTTCCACATGCAATACAAAACTGTGGGAGTGTGAGTATTTGTAACTAACAATCAATTCTTATAAATAATATAGTAATAACGAAAAAAAAATAACTTTTTGTCTAGATACTTATATTCATTAGTTTGTGCCCTTCTGAGGCAAACGAACGGAATATTGTATTGACTTTGGCCAAGTACAGCTCCAATTATCAAATATATTAGAGATGAGAATATTTTAATTGAATTTAATATTAACAAACTTGGTGAAGTATTATTTCATACATTCAGACGGGTCAGGAACCACCGCCTTACTCGGAAAGGACCACTAAATTATAAAAGATTCTAACTTTTATGGACATCGCTAATCAAGACCATCACTCTTTTTAAGGCTACCTACCCCCGATATTTTTCTCTTGTGATATTAAAGTTTGAAACTTTGATACCACCGCCACAAACAGATACGCTTCGTCCAGTATTTTCGCCCTTCCTCTCTTTTTTTGAAGTATTCATACTAGAAACTTGGTCCGCACGAACAGACATCTCACTTTCGTTTTTTCCGGATCTCCGAAACTTGTCGGAATTTTTTCAGTTTCAAAACTGCATTTTGTTAAGCATCAAAATACCCAACTATGCCAAATTTAAACTACCTACCTATATCTTACAGTTCCCGAAATTCCCACGGTGGCCTTCAAATATGAATCAGTCTTATAGCCCAGGAATTCAAACCGCAAATTCCGTTCATAAGACAACTCGTCAACTCACTCTGGCAGTTTTCACATTAATGTCATGCATTTTTCCGTTTCCTATACTGCTAGGGAAACGAATCCATTATTAAGACAATCGTTACTATGGTATTTAAGTTATGCTTAATTTTAAGGGATACTTAATGTTGACGGTGAAATTGGCCCTACAAGAGAAGAAATCCTGGTCTCGAATGAACTAAAAACGACCTCAAAAGCCATTGATGTTAGGGTGCAATATTCGATTTGATTGAAAAATATACCTACTATTTTATGGCTCTTAAAAGTTTTATTTCGGCGCCATCAGAAAGCTGAGAAAAAATCACTAGGAGTTTACGAACCCCCATAGTGGAAATGAAAAAAAAACTCGCTTTGTATAATACCATGCCATTTGTGGAAGGGGGGCGTGAGCAATTTTAGTTTTAGCAAAGGGGTCACCCTGGAATCAATCTCTTTTCTTCAATGCGCACGTTAACCCTAAACCCAATTCGGAATTTCTCGAATATTGACAGAAATTCATTTTATTTCTGTAATCAATATATATTTTATTTTATTTTGCCTTTATTTTTGAGTGGGCATTATATATTATATAATATTATATGTTTCCATTTGGTTTGCTGAGATAAATTTCATATGCATCGACTATAGGTACCTTCGACAGATGGCTCAAAAATACTTCTCCGTCTGGTTCTAACATGAGAAGTATATTTTCCATAGTTCTCCTGCGGAATAATTTTCTTTATCTCAATACTTACGGTTACTTCGTACCTGAGATTCGAAACGAAATGACAATAAAACGAAAACACGTGACTGAAATTTCCATGGAAATGCAACGGCACATTGCTGGTGGTAATATCAATGTCTCGAACGATAGTTTGTGATTTCTGTGGTATCTTTCCCCAAATTCAACCATTTCTTCAGTTATATCGACTCCAATTACTCTGGCAGCCGAGGATAAACGTGGAAGGAGATCGCATCTAGTTATGTCGCCTGGACCATATCCTACATCCAGCACGTTATCGCATTTATCCATACTTAGCAGCTTGAAGTAATTTTTGGCTACGTAGTTAAAATCACTTTGCGCTGCGTAATTATATCTCATAATCAATGCCGCTTTATTCATTTTTGCGTAATTTATGTATAAATAGATCGTCGTACTTTTTGATAAGGTGCATGAGCCTGTATTCTCCAGAGCTCTATATCTATAGATCGATTGATTCGTGGACGAAGGACCATTTATGTTGTTACTTTATTGCGGATTGAGCTAGAGTGACCTCCCACCATTACAAATCAGTACAAATAAATTAAATGTTATGCCAGTGGCGCAAAAATGAGTGGGTAATTTAACCAGTAACCTTACAGACCAAGGTAACTGGAAATATTTGTGATTCCATGCGAAATATTTTTAGTAGTTCCGCGTGGTAGACAAAACGACTATAGGAGCGTATTGAAAACTAACAATCGTATTCTTATGAATAATTTAGTAATAACGAAAAAAAAATACCTTTTTGTACACATACTTGTATTCATCTGACGCAAACGAAGTTAAGCAACGTCGATGATCTTTGGCGTCGGGCTACTTTGATGGGTGGGTGACCGCTTGGGAACACAGCGTGCTGTTTTTTTTTAAATTTTTGCTCATGTTTGTTTATGATTTTAGCATGTCACAAGGCATCATATAATTAATAATTGCAATTCCTAATTTTTTTGTAATAAAACCTCGCATAATTTTTGTAGAATTGCCTATCCACAGAAAAAGAAAGTCTGTCGAATAATTTATTCAAAAGTTTGCGTTGCTATTTGAAACAATTCACAGATTTCGCAATCCTTGCAACCATCGGAGACATTGGAAATGATAACCGTATAACCTATCAAGTCATAAATAATCCTTCACACGGAATAAAAAGCGGCGGCGTAACATGCTCGTAATATTATCACGGGCGATGTGCGAGAATTTTAAATTCGAATTAACAAAATCCCTGCGCACTGTTAAGTAAGTACCGTATCGACAGTATCCGCGACTTTTCCTGAATCTACCGATCGCGGTCAATCGTCCGATCGCTCGATGGCTTCAGTCCATCGTTTTAAAAGAGAACGGATGGACCGATTACGATGAAATTCTGCAAGTGGATTCTTTATCAAATTTGCAAATCGGAGTTCGTGAATTGGCAAGGTTTTAGCAATATAATAGGCATTGCGAAAAGGTGAGCCTAATCGATTGAGCATATTCACGGTGCCTTTTTAGCGAATTTTTGCAAATTTATTTGTAAAAGCTTCAAACGCGAATTGCGAGCGAACGGGACGTCGGAAATGGGTACCGACGAAGGGAATATGGTAGTCCCCGACAAGATCTTACTGATAATGAAGTCAAAACTGGCTAATAGAATACTGATCTGTCACACAAAAATGCGCTGAAGTCCATTCGATCTCATACGAGGACTTTGATAATATTTGTCATCTAGGCCATTTAAGACCTGAAATGCATGAAATTCAAACTGGGCATAGCCAGTACCATATCAAATGTAGTGTCACCGCTTTGGTACTTTTGATTATGTATTATCAAGGCTTAACTCTTGGATGTTCTAGTATTAGCATATTCAATAATGTCTTTACCCCGCCAGGGTGCGGGCCTCCGCAAACAACTCGACGCTAACCAAGATGCCGCGGCCTTTAATGAGAGAGGTCGGCTTCCAGGCTTTTTGAATGAAATTTAAACAAGTTTTATCTTGGTACTTAGGCCCTAAACTAAAAATGATTCTTGTTCCGCTAATTCGGACAAATAGATTAGCAGTGCCAATTCAATTCTAAATTGCGTACAGCGCCCTTGCATTGATACCACTCTTCAAATTATTCGTACGTCCTTTGCATACAAAAATAGTATATTGTGCAGCAAATGTGTGAAGTGACATTTTTTACACGAGCCTGGAGTCTGCAGCACGAACGAATGCGTGTAAAAAATCCTTCACGTGTTATACACTATACTTTTCTACGACCATACATATAACAAAGTAACTTTTTATTGAACTAACATTTTGATCATAGAAACCAGTAATTAATTTTCTTTATTATAGCGATTATTAATATTAATAGTGCAATTTGACGGGTTGCGGTTGGTGAATCGCTTAATGGTTTTTCCATGACAATGTTTTTAGTAGTAGTGTTATTTTGAAGTGACAGTATTTCATTGGAAACTTCAATTTTCTTGTGCAATGAATTTTCTATGTAACTTTCTGCGACCGTCGAAGATTTCAATCCTCTGTGCTTTTTTTAGAGTAAGTAGTAAATCTCCTTCGGCTTCTACCAGTAGTGTAGCAGACGATCTCCTGAAAGGGTAACTGGTGTACTCTTCAGCATTAGTCAGTTTTAAATATTTGGTAATTTCAGAAGGTACTTTGCCAATTTTGATTATTCTTGTTGTACTAAAATCTTTAAACTAAATAATTCATTTATGTTTGATCTAAGGTAGTAGTTTGTTGCTATATAAATAAGTTAGAGTTTGTCATTAGAAACCGATACAATAAAAAACGTTGTTCATATTGATGTTTAATAGCAGTTCTTATTCAATTTAATACCATCAACAATTCTCAATGACCTGGCAAGTACATTTTCCCCTTTGGAAATTAATAAAGAACCTTTTCTCAGAGCACCAGCAAATCCAAATTCTAAAATGATCCAGGCGTAAAATAACAATTACACATTTAAATATTCATTTTTGTGCAAGCTAGCCCTACAGCTATAACGTACAAGTAAGATTGGACCATTTTATGTAAAATTTATGAATGGAAACCCATGGCAATACTATTACGTACACTTTCCCATGGCAGGCCACAATTGACAGAAGGAATTTAGAAATTAATATTGAAAATTTGAAACAGTGTTTATTTTTATTTATAAATATTGCGCTTGCACAAAAAATGTTGTGTACACCGCGGCTGCGAAATGTGTTGGGTGTACCGAGAGAATTTTTTGCCTCGGCTTTACCCCTCGGCCAAAACTTATTCTCTCGGTACACCAAACAATAATTTCGCAGCCTTGGTATACAAATAACTATTATAATAATTTACGTTAGCCGCAGTAAAAATGTTTCATCGGGTGATTTACCTATTTATAAATTTCAAGATTTGCTCGCATAATATGGATTGGAGATCATTCAACCATTCTTTCGCTAATCGTTTTTGGCCGAGTCCTTCTTTTGTCAGAAACTTTATGACGCTGCTATGCTCTAACTTTAAAGAACTCTTATCGACACACAAAACACCATGCAAAATGCAAGGTAATTGTCACAAGAAATTCAAATTTGGGTGGTAAGTAAGAAAATATAACACAAAATGGACACCTATTTTTAGCGCATTTTTGAAAAAAATACGCTATTATATTCGTTATTGCTGGCAGGCCGGCTGCTATAGTGTAGATGTGCAGGCACTAGTCTATTTTGAGTTAGATTACTTGTGAGATCGATAATTGAAGAAAATATTAATTACATTAATTTTAATTAAGGGTAGTCTTGACTTAATTTTTTTAGGCAACCATTTTCAATGTTTACATATTAAGATTGCTAAAAATGTATTTCACTAGGTAAACAGATACTTAAGTGAAGGTTGATCTTATGTGGAATCTTGTACTATTAGGTGTACGCCTTATGGCAGCGATCGTAAAATGAATCCCATAAGAATTGCATTGAATTTCACGCAACGGTATAAAATATTTCGCTTTACACAATCAAATTTCTTTTCACGAATGAGAGTAGAAAAACACTTTTACCAATAAATGCGTTACTAAGAGCGATTAACATTTGAGACTGAAAGTTTAATATCATCAATCAGTGGAGATTGTTAATCACAATTAACACAAAAAAGGTTACAATATTTTACTGTCAATTATTGTATATTGTAATTAAAAAATAAAGTGAAAATGAGTTCTAATTTGTTGACCTAAATTAAAAAGTACTTCTAAAGAAGGTTACACAAGAAAACAAATGAAATTTGATATATTTTATTGCGCTGTCGGTGAAATTGGTTTGACTTTCGCTTTTAATTATGGAAGAAATTAATTAATTCCTCGAGATGTATTGCAAAGTATAAACACCGTAAAATGAACTGCTTTCCTGGAAAATTAACTATTACAATCGGTTAGCAATTTCTAAATTTCTAACCTTCAAAGCGGCCGCTGTTATAATACTAATTTTAACCTTTTATAAAGCTAGGCTATATTCCATTTAAAATTATACAAGTAAATGAGTGACAAATTGACATACAAAAATAACAAACGATACAACGTCTAGATCCATTAAAGAACAAATCATATCATTCATCGTGGCTTTCAAAATTTCCCCCATAACAATAATAAATTTCAACTAGAACTATAGTCTCTGAGATATAGTGGTGGTCTTCTAGTTCTAGCTGATCATCTTAATGTTTCTGATTCAAGATCCACAACAGGCTGAAGTTGCACATTTGAATCTTGAAGCTCTAGATTGATATCTTGATTTATTGTTGGCGGGTGAGGTTGTTGGACAACAACTTCAGGTTCTGGTCTAGAGGCTATTATCTCTCCTTGTCCTCCAATGGAAGCCAGGTGTCTATTGGATACAGTAGTTTCACGTCCATCTCGGAGGCGAACAAAGGAATAGTCAGCGTTTGACTCCAACAAGTCTACCTCTTCAACGAGAGGCTGGTATTTACTACTTCGGTCACAACGACGCAATAATACTTGTTCTGCCTCTGTCAGCCATGTAGGCATAGAAGTTCCATTAGGAGATCTTCTATTGTGTCGAAACATCCTTTCATGTGGTGTGCACTGTGCAGTTAATCGTAGTACATAAAAGAGAACGAATGGAATGTAGAGCGAATGATAGAACTTTTTCCCATTGTTCAATTGGTAAATTGTGAGTCTTCAGAGCTAGTTGAATTGCTTTCCATAATGTTGAATTAAGTTTTTCAACTTGACCATTTCCTTGAGGATTGTAGGCGGTAGTACTACTCGTGACAATACCTCGTGAGTGCAAGTACTGCTTTACTTCACTAGACATAAACGATGCACCTCGATCTGAGTGTACATAGCTCGGCATACCAAACAACATGAAAAGTGAATTTAGATGAGTAATTACAGTCTTTGCGCTTACATCGGAGCATGGAAAAGCAAATGGAAAACGAGAGTATTCATCAATGACTGTAAGTATGAATCTATTCTTGGTATTCGTGGGAACAGGACCTTTAAAATCGATGCTGATTCGCTCAAAAGGTGACGTTGCTTTAATTAGTTCTGGTAGTGGATCTGAATGCCTATAATATTTCGGTTTTATTTCTGCACAAGTGCGGCAGTTGTTAGTCATAACTCGGATTTCTTCAATTGTATATGGTAAATTCTTATTTTTGAGCCAATGGTGCATTCTCGTTATACCAGGGTGACATAAATGATCGTGCAGTTCCTTCAATTTCAGATTTCTTGATTGTGAATTCATACTAGCAGAGATTCTTGACAAAGCGTCAGCAACGTGGTTTTCTCGTCCAGGTCTGTAGATGATATCGTAATTGAACGGAGCTAGTTCCAAACGCCATCTTTGAATTTTCTCGTTCTTTATTTTACTAGGTAATTTAGAGTTAAACATAAAGCTTACAGATCTCTGATCTGTGATTAATTTGAAAGGTTTTCCAATTAAGAAGTGCCGCCATTTCTTCAACAACTCAACAATGGCGTAGGCCTCCTTCTCAATAGCCGAATGATTTTGTTCACAATTGTTCAAAGTTCTAGAATAGAAAGCCACTGGTCTCGAGTTTTGTGAAAGCGTAGCGGCAATTGAATGGTTCGAGGCATCTGTTTCAACTGTGAATGAGATGTTATTATCGATAGCATTAACAGTAGACTTTGCAATCATAGACTTCAAGTTTTCGAAAGCGTTTAGCGCATCATTGTTCAATGGAAATTATGGACTATGAGCAAGGGGGTGAATTTTCTCTGAGAAATTTGGAATCCATTTAGAGTAATGGGCGAACATTCCCAGTGTTCTACGAAGTGAAGCGACATCATTTGGAGGAGGTAAGTCAAGTAGAGGTTTCAATCTGTCGTTGTCAGGTCTGATGATGTGGTTGTCAATAGAGTAACCCAATATTTTAATTGATTTAAGATTGAACTTACTTTTCTCCTTGTTTAGCGTAAGCCCGTATTTATTAACTGCATGCATAAATTTTTCAAGGTTCATGTCATGATCTTCTTGCGTTTTTCCACAAACAGTTATATCATCAATATATGCGAATGTACCTGATAATTCTTCTTTTCGAATCACCCAATCAATTGTTCTTTGAAAAGCAGATACACCGTTGGTTACGCCAAAAGGAACTCTAGTAAACTGGTATAAATTTCTGGCAGCTTCGAATGCAGTGTACTTCTTTTCTTGAGAAAGAATTGGGACTTGGTGATAGGCACTCTGCAGATCTATAGTACTGAATACAGTGTAATTTGAGATTTTCGTGACAACTTCTTCTATATTTGGTAGTGGATATGCATCTAGTTGCGTGTAGCGATTTATAGTTTGCGAATAGTCAATAACCATCCTTTTCTTATGGTTCGTGTTATTAGTGATCAAAACTTGTGCTCTCCAGGGAGACTGGCTTTCTTCAATTATACCTTCTCGTAACAGTTTCTTTACTTCAGCAGCTATGAATAGTTCATCCTCATGTGAGTGTTCGTGGGATCTTATTGCAATTGGTTTGTGTTATATACTGATTAATTTGCACCTACCTCTTGTCGCGTACATCCACGTGACTTCTGTCGTCGTGACTGTCTTTCCGGTTCCGGTGTACGAGACCCGTGCAACGTTGTCACGTTTACCTTATATTACATCCCCCCTTTTTATGTCTTAAAGTTCAAAGTCTTTAGAATAGTTTATCAGGCACGTTCGGTTTCACTTAAACAACTGATTTAGAATTGTCAACTTAATACTATAGTCTTGTCTTTATAACTACGGGTTTATGGCACTAATGACTACAAGCAAGGTTTCCACACTCACAACGAGACCTCGGTGGCCTTACCACGCGACCCGATCTGGTTGTGTAAAACTGTTGCTCTGCTGGAATAACACCTCGAGTTACACCATTGTCTTCGTTTGACTGGACATAATCATTTCCTACCAGTGGACGCTGTTCAGTCTCTTCCGTCAGACTTCTCTCTTCCGCTCTTCCTCCCCGTTTTAGATCTTCCTGCGTTGACGTCCGGTCTTCCAATTCTTCCGGCCATTCAAACAATTCGTAAGGGTAGCGGTTTAATGTATCATTTGCTGTATCATTTGCCTTTATTAGGTGAGATCTATTTCGTCGATAGTGCTTGTTATCAGCTATTACAACGTATGATCTTGGTTCAGGGCCTTCATTGACCACCACACCGTATTTCTTTAAGTTTGTAATCCAAACTCTATCGTTAACATTTAAATTTTGAACTACTTTGGTTCTGTGGTGTTTGTTAAAATTATCAGTGTATACCTGAATCTCAATTTTTCTACGCCTAATATAATCCGGTAAATAGTCCCATTTAGGAATTAGATTCATTTTATTTGTTGGTAAGGTAGTACGGGGTGTTCTGCCCATTATTAGCTCTGAAGGGGAAAATCCACACTGACGTGCTACTTTCAACTTTAATCAATAAAAATACTAATCGACGTGCCCCAGGATTTCTCAGGTTCTCATACAGAGCCAAAATGGAATCATGCGAAACTGTTATAGAGAAGGAAAGGAATTGCTGTAAATTAAATTAGTTTCAGGGGTTCCGTTAATTTTCCTTGGTATGATCTAATAATGCCTGTGGGTAAGGGTAACCACGCTATAATATCATTTAGCTCCCTTTATTCGTGATAGGTCTTTTACTCCTGGTTGGTTATAATTCTTGTTCAACGTTCTGGATATACTTTTTCATACGATGACTTAAAAGTGCCCTCTTTTTCAATCTCATAAGAGCTTTCACAGTTCTACACAACGATATTATTAAATAATTTCACCAATAAATTGAATCCTTTTTAGTCTTGAAGGGTACAGTAATCGTAATTTACTGTTTGTAGGCAATAGAATAGGAATGTTACATCTTGGAGAGATCGATTTATCTAAATACATCCTAACTTACGCGTTGAGAAAATGAATAATGAAAATAGATTTTTCGCCCTTACGGTTATTTAAACAGAAACAGCCATGTAGTCACAAAAACCAAACGATATTGCTATCAATCTCCCTCAATTGCTTGTCATGCAGACACTTCTAAACGAGCATGTCAAATGAGCGAATTTATTAGTGATCCACAGACGTTTGTATCGATCATGGAAACGCGCCGATTCTTTACACGGATACGCACATCTCGTCCCACATCAAAGGTAGAATCAAATATAAAAGGTTACCGAAATGTTCGCTTGATTTAAAGGGGTTAGATTTACAAAGGGACTAAAAAATCGTATTCGGCGATGAACTCATTTGCTTAGTTTGCATTGTAAACAAGAAAAGCAGGACATTAATGTTATGTGTTTTGTAATTAAGTGCATGATTGTTCACTTGGGACGTGCTGAACCGGTTTCAAACTTTTATGTATCTAAACTAACCCTTGTTTCAGATAAACGCCAGCATTTTTTCCCCATTTTACTACGTCAATAACTTTCCGCCCTATCAAGCATTTAATTCGAGTTCGGTTAATGATCTTACGAGTGCATTCAGTCATTGAACAAAAACTCAATTTTTTATTCAATGATTTAGCGAATTCAATTTTGATATTTGTTTATTATATTGATAGGCAGCACAAAATACACATTAAGTTTAATGTAATAGGTACCTTCAAAGAGTATACATACGTTATATACTCTTTGGTACCTTTCATTCCGGAAAATAATATTTACAGAAGCGTAAAAGGTACCAGTACGTTAGTAGTATTCTTAACAATTACATACCTATAACACGGATGAGGTGACAAAATTAGGGTTAAAAGAGCCTCAATAGATTATGCCGTCCGTATATATTGCTTATTCTGGATGAAATAATCAAATCATGGGCTCAAACAAACTATAAGAATAGAAAACGTACATATTACTTTTAGGAGAATAGTTTTCAACAATATACCACATCTAGGTCCTCTTTTAGTCCACATCAAAGTTATCAAACCTATTAATAAGAAAAATATATTAGAAACCAAGTCAGCGGAATCTTTTTTGATGAAAACAATATGTAATACTTCTTGGTCCAATAGTAGGTAATATCCGCAAGTCGGCGCATGGATAACCACAGTAGCATGTTCGTTATTAACTATAATTACAATAACTCTCAATTCACATTGAAATTGTTTTTCGTCATTTAAACTAATCTCTTTCATCTGAATAAGCATTTTGAGATTGCGTGCGCTTTTCGCTGTGTAGTAATTCTTTCAGTCGAGTTCAGTAATTTACATCTTGATGGAAACAAATAACAAGCCATTGAACGCGAATCTGAAAAGATCTGTTTTTACACGAATAGCGCTGCACGATATGCCTTCAAACACTAAACTAAACCATTTTGGCGTCTGGGTTCCGTCGGCTGCGTCGGCACCCGGTAGATTAGTTTCTAGGTTAGTGACTATCGATAGTTCATCGGTGATTGTGAAAACAAACTCTGTAAACGCAAGTGGTCTGTCTTCTTCAATAAGCTTCTGTGACCAGTCTGACGCTTCTTTCAATCTCCGGGCGGGTTCTTAAAGTGAGCACCTACTCAGAACGAATGAGTATATTAGAGTTCACTATTCAGTCGATTGAGATTGTGATTTTATTCTCCTACCCAGGACCAATAAGTTCCTTGATGAATTCATGCAATGTCCCTGAGTGTGAATTATGCTGGGTATCAATAGACTTGGGTGTGAGACATCCGGCTCTGGCGCAATTCCCGCAAATACAAACCCTAAAATTGTAAACAGCAGTAATATAAGAAACACATTGGCGGAATGAACTTTATTCTTTGAGTTTTGGTCGTAATTTCAATTTGGCGTATTTTGGAAACATGAAACTAGCAGAGAGAACCACAAAAAAATTATGTCTCAAAATTCATGAAAGGGAAGGTACTTTCAGCTGGCTTGTTCGCATAACCCGAGAAATGAATAGATTGGAGAATGGGTTTTATCGTTATCTCGGCCGAATTGAGGTTAATGAACCACAAAACTTGCCTGTAATTAATGGTAATGATTCACCTCGTGACTGTAAAGGCGGAAATTGGTACGTATACACAACTGTTTTCATAAATTGAGGTAACATCAAATGAATATCAATTTTGTGGACAACGCTCTAGCATTTACTCCTGGAGTTTCTACATGAAACAAATCTCCCAGAAGCTGAGAACTTGTGTAGGTATAAAGGCTGCTCAAGTTGATGAATTTAGAGATTATTTAAGTTCTCCAGTTGTGCTAAAGTATTTTTCATCTTTTTTGTAAACTAGATTTGAGAAGAGAAAACTTTACTCTGTGATGGATTTACATTCATATGGTCCCCTCATGTTCACAAGAGGAATACGAGGAGAAGATTGGGAAAGCTACCTTGGAGCAAGCAAACAAATTTTGAAATGTGCATTAGTTTTACTTTTATTCGAAGTGTTTACATGTGAAACTTTTTTTAATGCTTTCTAAAATAGCATCGCGCATTGTCTACCTTAGAAATTTCATAGAATATCTTCATAAATAAAACATACAGCATGCGTAAACAATAATTTTGAAACCGGTATTAGTTTTAGTTCCATTCAAAGTGCCTACATATGATATTTCATTTAACTGCTTTCATAAATAATAAAGTTGCCATTGCGCATGCACAAAACCAAATTTCTTTAACTTCCTTATTCCAAATGCCTATGTATAACATTTCATTTAAATGCTTTCATACATAAGAAATTTGGCATTGCGCAATGCGCATGCGCAAAACAACATTTTGAGAACGTCTATTCATAGTGTTTATAGTTCGTTTCACTCGTTAAGTAGCGGGAATTCCCACTGCGACATTTAAAACAATAGGACAATAGCCCCCATTTACCTAACTAAAAGTCAGCGGTTCTCAATAAAATTTTAATGTCTCAAACGCCAAATTGTAATTGGGGAAACTACTTGGAATGTGTCTACCTATTTATTTAATACATTAATATGGTATCAACACGATTATTGTCGTTAATGTCCTATTGACGCATTCCTTAAGGAACTACATTTTAAATATATCGATTATTAAGGAAATGGGCCGATTTATACGAGCACTACAACTCTGAACTGTACTTCATTGTAGTTAAGGATAGTAATATCGCTATAGTATTGTATAGCATTTCTTTCCGTTCTTGCCAAAGTCCTAACTACTGCTTCTATTATTTCATCGTCCGAATCTGAAGATGAAGTAACAAAATCGTCGTCGCTTATTTCCAAAAATAAAGCCATCAAATTTTCATTAAACATAATTATGTAGGTAGTTTAAGGTAGGTATCTAAATTTGTATAGTTATGTACCGTACCGCGAGATCAATCGTTTTATATTAACCCTAAGCACGAAATTTATTATGACGCAAGTCACTCCAATCACGTGATTAATGAGACATGGACAAACCTTAAGGCTGTATAAAACGAATAAAGCTATTGATACCTTCGATTTGGGGCACTCTGTATAAAACTGTTAATGGAAAAACGCGTCAATCAAAATAGGTACTAAATCGCAGTGTTCGAGGATTTTTCCAGAACATAGAAACCGAAACTGTGAAGGAATTTGTTCTGTGCATTGTGAAAGCACTGTATCTAGCGATTGGAAATACGAACCATATTTATTAATTTAGATGACGAACTTTCATCGGACACTATTTTCTTTGATCTTTTTTCTGATTTACTTCAACAACCAAGAAAATCTAACTGGCTACACTAAGAAGATTTTTAAGTATTTTTATGGGACGTGCAGGTGTAAAAAAAAATTGCTTAACAAAGGGATATTTGGAAGTCGAATCTGACCGTAATTTTATGTGCTTACTTTTGTTATAGATAGTCAAACCGCTTTTCATGGGTAACCGTGTGCAATAAATTAGAAGTACGTCTGATATCGCATTTTGTGCGTGTAAGAATGATTGTAGATACTTTTTGTTATCGCACGAAGGTAAATCACTTGCGCAGTTACGCTTAATCCTTTTAAAATTATGTTGAAATCTTTCGGGCTGCAAAGGAAAATCCTTTTTGCATTAATCCGCAGCAAATTACTCTTTTTCCCTAAAAGCCGTCATACCGCGGTGGTTGACAAACCGTGTATTTGCTAACCCTTACGTTCTTATCTACAACGTGCTTTCTTTTCAGATAATTCATCGCGATCTCGCCGCTAGGAACATCTTAATTACGGAAGATCACGTTTGTAAGGTTGCCGATTTTGGTTTTGCGAGAGATGTTATTGATTCTCATGTTTACGAACGTAAAAGTGAAGGAAGGCTTCCAATTCGTTGGATGGCACCTGAGTCTCTTTACGATAACATCTTTACTGTTAAATCGGACGTCTGGAGCTTCGGAGTACTTATCTGGGAAGTCGTCACGTTAGGAAGCACCCCGTATACAGGACTTTCTGCGGCTGAAGTTATGAAAAGGGTAAGTTTGGATATTTAACTTAATTAAAAGATAACCGCTTTATAAACGAGTAATGCATTATTTAACCATAGCTTAAAAGTTTTCATAATAATTTTTATGTCTTACTAACCTATCATAGCACATTTTATATCTGTGATACGCGGGCATAAAGTGCATTAAGTATCACCATAGTAACTCATTTATACTTAATGACAAAACAAACAAATATTTGCAGGTCATTGAAAATTAGAAACGTCAATTATTAATTGTCAATATCTACTAAATCACAAGATTGGCCTTATTTCGTATAGTTTCTGGAACTTCTTCCTCATTCACGATGAATTGAATTATTTAAAATTACGTTTGACGTTTGGATGGTTTCAACTACATTAACAAATTCGAACCACGCATACTCGATCAAACATAATGAATTATTTTGTAAACGAATTTTGACGAAGAAAACTATTTGTAAGACATAAAATTGTGTATGTACCACGGGCATAAGCTGATGTTTATACTCTCGGGCGACTAAAAAGCTCTCGGGCTATAGGCCCTCGAGCATTTTAACTCGTCGCCCTCGAGAATATAAACATCACTATTATGCCCTTAATACATAAATAACTATTTTTCACCCTTTCGGTCTTTGTGTGCAATATAATATTAAATCCATTTGTGTAACTAACTAGAACTAACTAATTAGTAAGTAAAGGGCTTTCATTTCAAAACCAATCGCCTGTTGAATTTTGTCATTTTGATAAAAAATCAAAATTTGCAAAAATGCGTTCGTTTGGATAGCTAGGGGCAAGTTTAATGGGAGGTTTACCTTAGTTTTAGCATTTACCCCCACAGCGCCAACTACCTCTGCTTTAAAATTGTAATATGCATTCCCTATCGAGAGTGACTCATCATTTAGAAAGCCATAAAAGTCTCAGAAATAACCTCAAAATCTAATTCGTATGCTGTGGCTATGAATTAATTTTAAAAAACGAAAACAAATACAAAATAAATAAATTTGGCGATTTCGCGTTTTGATTGTATAAAATTAATTTTATTAAATGCTTAAAATGGTCTCTATTAGTGCACAGACCGAGGTACAGCCAATAGGACAGAGAGTCTATTACTTTCTTCCAATATATTCTGATATTAATCCCCCTGTTAAATTCCCTTCTAGGAATATCGCCGCAATATTTTCTTTCTCCAGAATACCTGTCCAAACATTGGTTTTCTGCGGAAGTGGATCGGATCTTTCGAAAAAGTGTGATTTTTCGTTTTTCTCAGTACCTAACAATGTATTTTTTCTTCAAACGTCAAAATATTAGGCCATTGTTCGACTGAGTAGTAGGCGCCAAAGTTTGACATTATCGTTAGAGCAGTTTTTACTTTTCCTTTTCCTGTCGCCGGAGGGAAAAGTGTAGTTATGGAAACACAACAATTGCATTTATTTATTCAAAAAATTATGATATATTTTCAGACTTATTAATATTAAATGTACGTAAGTGTTGCATTCTGAAAATTGAAGCCGTGCAACGATGAACTAGACCCTGTTAAAGTATTTACCTACTCTCGATTTAGGCGATGACCTTGGCGAAGACGGTGTTATTAGATTTCCTGATGCGCCTATTTCAGTTACCGCAGTTTCGTTTAAATTTAATATTCGGCTAGCATTCTCTTTTTTGTTGCGAATCGACTCTTCTATGTATCCTTCTGCTACGGAAGTCGACCTCCAACCCCCGTGGCGCTTCTACGACTCCATACTTCCTCCACCATCGATGAGTAATGTAGCCGAAGTACGCCTTAAACAGTGACCCGTATATTCTTGGACATTGCCTAATTTTAGAAATTCGGCGACTTTTCTGGGTACAGCACTGATCGTATGAATCCCCATCACATTTTTATAGCACTTCCCATTCTGATATTTCAAAAAAAACCTCTCTTGCATATCTCTCGGTCTTAATGACGTGTACTTGTGGTAAATATTCATGAACATTTCTCCGATGATGGTAAACGAGCGCACTTTTTTCGTTTTGCTATCGGGAATTTTTATTAGGATTCAATTTTCCAACTCTTCAATGTCGCCTATATTCATTTTCATCATTTCATCACCGGATTTCGACGGTCCGAGGCGCGATACTGCTTCATTCGCCTCAACGGCAATTTCGGGCGGCGTGCATTGCATTCTAAAATTAACTAATTTACACTATCTTTTTAGTGATTTAATTAACTTACTTCTTTCTTATCGAGAAATCTTTCTTATTGAAAATTACGAACTGACATGTAATTTTTTCACTCAATAACATTATTTACTGCCTAACCAAGGAAACAGCACCTATCTATTCATGCAAAGGAAAAGAAACTTACCTATACTTGACAATGGCGTTTAATTTAACGAAAGCGATTAATATCCCTTAAAAACCTTGTGTTTTGGATAAATTTGCGGAAGTTTGAAGAAAAAATAGCATAGGTATTTTATTTGGAGGAGAAGTTACTTTTCAAGGCGCGCCATGAAAAGTAATACTTCTCCTCCACATAAAATAATGTACTATTTTCGAAATTGTCATGGAACATACATTTTCACGCTTACTTTATGTCTGGTGATTTTTGGTGTCTATGAAAATCCCACTTTACCTGATTACTTTTCCTGCCTCCTGATGTCACTTTACCAGACTTCTGTCAAAACTGACACATTATTATATTCAACAGATGAAACCTGGGAATTAAAGTCAATATTTGCTCGACAGTAATTGTGATTTTCTTGACTTTTAGGTCAATAACAGCTTACTGTTCACAAATCCGCTTCAAGTACATTCGTCACTAACGCAGATGTCTTCGGAAAAATTCTTGTAAAACAAGTATACCTTGTATGACTTGTATGGAAAAAAAACAGAATTTTATGATTCGCGGCAAACTGACTTAGCACCTTATTTCGCATACTTCGTCCAAAATGTGCGATTATGTAACTTATTTATTATAGTAGGATTTTCGTACGTTTGCGCGCACGTTATCGCGGTGTATATTACATCTGAATTAAGTGTTTGTTTACATAGTACCTATCTACAATCGATAGAACAGAATAAGAATGTGGGAAATCATTCGAACAGTGCTACATTACATAGTGGTTTAGTATACCATTGAATTAGTAATTATCTTATTCAATGAGTATAGTCATAGAGTAAATTTACTCTATAGTTTAGTATACTCATTACACCAACGATCCTCTACAGTACAGTACAGTATACCAACCACAATGCAACACTGTTCGTATGGTATTTCGCAAAGATATTATCCATGAAACTAGCGAACATTATTAACAAAGTAATTTCGCCAGATCAAAGCTATTCCGTTCCGAACAGATCCATGTACGATGCAATCCATTTGCATAGGGAAATACTTTTTTACGCAAACCAACACAATATACCGTTAGCAGTTGTTAACCTAGATCAGAAGTCTGCCTTCGATAACATCTCCCACACATACTTATTTCAAGTACTCCAATTGATGAATTTTGGGAATCATTTTACAAAATCAGTAGAACTTCTATATAGCAATGCTACAAGTCATGTAAGAATTGGGTCGCTGCTTACAAGAGCCATAGAGTTCAATAGTGGTATAAGACAAGGTTGTCCGTTGTCAGGTTCCCTTTTTTCCATTGCAATCGAACCTCTCCTTGCCCTATCACGTAAAGTCCTGGATGGGTGTTTGATTCACATGATGCATAAAGAAATTAAAATAACAGTTAGCGCATACGCCGATGATGTTTCTGTGTTCATTTGTAATGAAACTGACTTCGCAAAACTAGAACAATGTTACAGTATCTATGAGGAACAATCTGGTGCACAACTAAACCTTTTAAAGTGTCGCGGAGTTTGGGCTGGTTCGTGGAAAGGAAGGCAAGACCTCCTCTAAACTTCAAGTGGTCATCAGACGGTATCAAAATATTAGGGGTTCCTTTAACCAATAGTGCTGAACAGGATTCGATACAAGCCTTCAACGTGCTCTGTGAAACAATCAACTTTTCATCCGAAAGATGGAAAAGAAGACTGCCATCTTTATCCCTAATCGGCAGAAAAATCGTCATTAATACATACATCGCTCCGAAGCTATATCACATCCTGCAGTGTATCACTCTTTCGAGTAAGCAACAAAAATCTTTACAGCAAAAGTTAGTTGACATTATTTGGAAAGGGAAACACTGGACTTCGCATGAAGATCTGTGTTTTCCAGTTCGGAAAGGTGGTTTGGGACTTGTGCATATCCCTTCCAAAATTAACTTAATGCGGGCGTGGCTGGGAAAACGTCTCATCACGGTAGCTGAAGATTCAAGTTGGAGGTCGATAATAGAGGAGAGTATGCAAATGGCGGATGATCTGGGACTGTCGTGGCAATGGTTTTTTTTGGATGGGAAAAGACCTAGCAGTCCCTTAGTCTCAACCTATGTACAAGAGCTTATCTCTAACATGCAAGCAATAAATTTTACATTGGAGCACTTCGACTTTCTTAAAACCCCAACCACAACGTCAACCTTAATATCACATGCCGTACCGCCTTTATTTAGTGCCAACTGGGCTAAGTGGGGTTACAAAACGATAGGCGACTTCAGGATTGGGGATAGATGGGTGGACGAAGAGGACTTACTTTTGCCTGAAAATGCCACTATGAATGTCAGGAACCAACTTATAGCCCACTACAGAAGGATTAGAGTTTTTTTCCAGGCACTGTATACCGAGCGCGATGTAAACCGCAGAAATACTCATGAAATTGTACTAAAATTTAAGTACTTTGGAGGCACCACATTAACTCTGAATAAAAGCAACAGAAGAAAGCTACAAAACCTAATCATGGCTGAGTACTTTCAAAGGACTTCCGACAAATGCTTAAGTAATCACTGGACCGAGATCGATACTAACTGGTCATCATTTTTCAACTGCTGTACATCTGGTTCAATGGCAGAAATTAGCTGGCGGTTTGCGAAAAACAGATTAGCAGATCCGACCTATCTGCTCAAAGCAAACATCAGGGTTACTGAGAACTGCCAGGTTTGCGAAAAGATCACAGCTAACGCTTGGCATATGATAATAGAATTTGGCTTGTTAGCCAAAGAAATTTGGGGCCTTGTTATCGCATGGGCAAGTAACATCTGGCAAGGTAGAAGACTATCACTAGTTGACGCGTTATGTGGAGTAAAAGAGAACAACCGCAGTGATATTTTAATCAATTTTCTGACTAATTCTGCAAAGTTTTATATATATGTTCAATTAATCACCGCCATGAAAAACGACACGCATCCAACGTCCCTTCGGGATGGCTACCTAAAGGGCATTAAAAGCAAAATCTTAATAACTTTCTCGTGGCATAAAGGCATGAATAAAATGGACAGTTTTAAAGATCAGTGGTGCATTGGCGAAGTGCTTTGCAGTGTTAATCGGGGCGGAGAGTTAAAGTGGGGCGGAGTGTGGGATTTGTAAACACGTAAATAGTAACGTTCTGTATGTAGGGAAAAAAAATTTTTAGGTTAGGTTCAACCCCTCGTTGGTTTTATTTGTAGTAGACACAACGTTTTAATAAAATAATAATAATAATAATAATAATAATAATAATAAACATACTTATTCTGTTCTCTCGATTGCAGATACTATGTACACATACTAGACCGAGAGCCCGCGTAGAAAATATGTAAGTTGTACCTATTGGTACCTATTGTCAATGCATATGCAATTCCGTTATCGATTTGGCTTCAGTGAACTCCGTGGAACGTAGTTTACGCATATTTAAAACCCAGCCATACGTTTTAAGAGGAAAATTGGCGTAAAATCTTAACGATGCGCCGACATAGCGCATTTTTGCAAAAATAGCGCCTCGAACTCGGACCAACCCTCGTTTTTCGCAACATGGCCTCGTCCATCACTCTGACGTTTAATTTCTTAAAATGGCTGAACATCCTCATTTTAAGGAAAATACGCCTTTTCGAGTCAGTGAATATTCCCAAACCGAACATAGGGAATTAACATGGGAAAGGGGTTTTTTGTAAATAGTTGTTTCCCATGTTAACTTAGAGGGTTTATAATGACACCAATAGAAAGAAGATTTGTTTCCTCGTCTAATGATATACGAATTAGTTCATTTTCAGGTGTATTCCTTCACCTACCGATTATGGTCCAGTACGGTACAATCGTCACTTGATGGTATACCGTTGTCTTTTCTGCTTGAACAAAAAACTGTATACCCATATAGGATCATAGTGTAAGATACGATATAGGTACCTATGAAACCGTAACCATTTCCAATATTAAAATTTACGTTAAAAATGTCACTATTACCAATGAATTCTTTGATTTTTACTCTAATTTATAAAACATCGGCTCATAGCTGATAGTCGAGGTTATTCGGCCGTTCGGAATAAATTTTCCATCCAGGTGTATTAATTTTTCTATTTACTTGTACATTGTACATTGTAACTTATGTTATAAATGTAGGTATAGGTACCTACTCAAATGATTAACTTTATTTATTCGATTTTTATGATTTCCCTCTTCCCTTATACTATCTATCTTTAAAGTGGCGTTTGTACTAAAATTAAAGATATAACAGTTATTTTTATTGATTTTTCATTTTAGCCTGTTCTGCTCTTGTCAGTAAAAATTTCAGTCGATGTATAATTTTAGTTAGGTAAGATAAATTGCTGTGCAAAGGTTACGACGTTATTGGATATACACACAGAACTAGAGATCTGTCCTTAAAGTGCAGGACAACAGCATATTTATCTTGGTTGGAAAACTAACTGCTTCAATTTAACAACCCTCTACTCACTACTGTTAATATAATGCGCAACACGACAGTTTCGCGCCCTTAAAATTCCAACCCATTTTACTTTAGTTTTTTTAAATAATACGTCAATTCCGGACGTCGCGCTTTTTTCCGACTTCCCCTTGGCGTTGACATATGACATATATTCACTCTTTCTTGCGAGTGATATATAAACTTAATCCAAATGAACCCCCAAATGTTAAAGTAGCTAACGGGTTATTATACTAAAAAATGTTTTAATCGAGGTTTTAATGTACCTAATTACAAAATTTGATTAATTATGATCCAAAGCATCAGGTACATATGAGTGTAGTTAAAATGTGAAATTTTGTGTTGTTATGAGAAGGGTGGATACTCTGACCGTCTGCTTGCATTAGTGTTGATTGGCGCCATCTATATAAATGTAGATATGTTATTTTTTTTACTCCACCTAATGCTTTCTAAACAAACAGGGCTATTCATCTAAATTAACTTGGTATAATGTGACATAGTAGAGTATTCAACGTTAACTATGTACATTTACATTTTTTATGTCAACCATTGCTGACAGTGATAAAAGAAAAGATATATATATATTTTAAATCTTAAATATCATACAACATCTAACAACAATTAACTAACCTTAAAGTAGAGAGCTCACCCAAACTAGGGAACTAAACAACCACGAGTTTCCGAAACTTCGTCTTTTCATATAAGTTTGCAGTTCAAAATAAGTTAACAAAAATTAAGTAGATATCCTGGTATCGATTTTGACGTTTAAAACTTCGTATTGCCATTTCAGTAAACCCTCATGTTACAACGCAAAGTTTATTAGCAAATATTGCAAATAGGAGAACTTTCTCGGAAAATATATAATTCGGCGTCCTGCAATCAAGCGGCAGTTTGTGTACTGTGCTGTGCATACTATCATTTCCATTATTTTGGATTTTAATTTTTATAACTAAACTTTCATTCTTTGGTTAATATTTGTTGGAAGTTAGTTGCACTGATAATAGCAGTTTTTCTCCGTTTCCGTTCGTCTATGCCTGGGTACGTTGTATGACGCCACCAGCTCTTAGGACGCACTTTAGTCCTGTGGTATATACGCTATTTTCACTCTGGTAATCAACTACAGCAATTTCAATGTTAAAGTGCAAATTTTAAAGAAAAAATTTGTTTGATTGTAGGTTCAATATACCTTGTAATGTCAAATTGTGACCGTATAATGATAGTCTTAAGAGCCCGCGACGCAAACCATCACCATTCAAATAGCAGCATAAAACGTATACATGAACAAGTATTGGAGGTGACCATACACGAAACGCTCGGTCTGTCGGACCGCATTTAGCCGGAAGGTAAACAAATTCAATTGTTTATTTGTATATTTCATAAGAAATCATTACTTTTAAGAAAAACAGGTAATATGTGGTACCAAATTAAAGCTCTTGAGGTCAGCTGCACAAATAACTCGGTCTGTCGGCCGGAAGTCCTTGACAGACCGACATTTAGTCTGCTGCTAGAAGCCGACATTTCAGTTAGTTATAAATTTCTACGGTCACTCTGATCCAAGCATTTTAGGTACCAAAGAGTAAATAACTATAAACCTCTACAGCGGATCTAAAAAAGCGACTGAGCTCCTCGGTTTGACCCTACTGGATCATTGAACATTTAGTCTGCTGCTGGAATCCCACAGTTAGCTCAAAATATAAGAGAATCATTCAATTCAAAAACAAAACGGTACAAGCTCTGAAGCTCATCGATGAGATTACAAAAGCATGTCCGCTGAAGTAATGAACCAATTGTAAAGTGAAGAAAAGTATTAATTTCACATTTTGGCGATAACTTTTGTAGAGTTAGGGTAAGGTAACTGCACACCCAACAAACTTACACAATGTAAATTCGTCTGGGGATTACCGCTTAGTTCCGAACTGCGAATGCACTACAGATCAAGAACGATTTGATAATGTTTAGTGACTATGCTCATACGCTATTTATATCACAGCAATTGCTTCTTAACCTACTATTCTAATGAAATAGGAGGTGCTGATGCGTCGACCTAGTCAAGAATGCTTACGATTGTTTTGCATCGTTTGCTGGTTTGTTTCCTAATGTGATTATTGTTCCTCGTTTGGCAGCGTTTTGCTTATTTTGGTTTTTAATTAATTGTATCCTTGACTTGAATTCTTCCTTGTTACCTTATGCTAACGTTCCTAAATTTGGGCTGGCGTATAAATCCTGTTCTAAATGAACAACTTTTCTTCACTTTACAATTTATATTGTGGGATTCCAGCAGCAGACTAAATGTTCAATGACCCCGTAGGGTCAAACCAAGGAGCTCAGCCGCTTTTTTAGATCCGCTGTAGAGGTTTATGGTTATTTACTCTTTGGTACAGAACTAAAATGCTTGGATCAGAGTGACCGTAGAAATTTATAACTAACTGAAATGTCGCCTTCCAGCAGCAGACTAAATGTCGGTCTGTCAAGGACTTCCGGCTATTTGCCTGCCGACAGACCGAGTTATTTGTGCAGCTGACCTCAAGAGCTTTAATTTGGTACCACATATGACCTGCTTTTCTTAAAAGTAATGATGAAATATGCAAATAAACAATTGAATTTGTTTACCTTCCGGCTAAATGCGGCCCGACAGACCGAGCATTTCGTGTATGGTCACCTCCAATACTTGTTCATGTATACGTTTTATGCTGCTATTTGAATGGTAATGGTTTGCGTCGCGGGCTCTTACAATAATGATAAAAATCAGTTTGATTTAAAGATTCTAGTGTAAAACTACGGCGTAGACATGATCGTTTAAAACTCTGAAGAACAAGCTATAAGGAAACCTCTCAAATTCATAAAGATATTATATGGAAAACGGTATAGGTAATATGTGTAAAATATGGTCCAAGAATAAAAATGTACATATAAAGGTAACAATTAAGCATTGTGTTTGACAATTCTGTACTGTACTGTCACTTTTTGTCCCGCGTCGCGTTTACTCCCTCCTGGAGGAAAAGTGACACTTTAGTCCCTTAAATGAATGACAAAACACGTTGATTTAGTCCACGGAGCACAAAAATACTAAATTTCAACCGCTGACATGGTAAAAAAGAAAACTTTCTCTCACATGGAGCTCTCTTTTCGTGATGCTCTTCTTTCGCCTCAAGCATGATTTTTTCACGTCATTATAACCACATAGCTCAATCGCATTTTCTCTTATATTTAAAATGTTTAATGTAAAAGCGTAAATTCAGCTACCTAACTTAGAAAACTCTATCATAATAAGTTTGGAATACGCCCAAGTGGCCAGTCTAGTTACTACTAATATTCTCAAATGCAACGTTGCCAAATTTTATACCATGGCTTGTACCTAATTATAGACATTGATATACCTCCTTAGACTTTGATGAACTTCCTGGCACCTTACACCCACGTCAATAACCACAGTCTATGGAATCTAATCTGTAACTAACGATTTAAATTTAATCAATGCTTTAAATTTCATAACTCTTCAAAACGTCCAGATAGCACTTAAATGCACTCGGCCAGAAGTTTAACATTCTAACACATAATTTCACATCTTATAATTTTAATAAATAAATTTACACAAAGGATAAAATTTAAACAAAAAATTAAGCAATTCAAAACAAAGCTAAAATGGACAAATATACATCAAAATAACAAATTCCGATCAAATAAACCAATTCCCTGCTTACTCGTAATAAAATCCTCCAGATTTAAGGTAAATTAAAACATTCACACATGCAGGATTGCCCGTCCTTATCTTCGCCATTATTCCAACATAACGAACGTCCAGCTGTTGATACAACAATATACATTAACCACACATTCTCCATGGGATTTTGTATTTCCATAGAATGTTGAAAATGTCCTATGTATGTGTATCTGGGATGTACGTTTCATAGACTTCATATAATATAATACATAGTATATACGTTTTGGATGTCTTATTACATGTATCAGGCATGCTTCGTATATTAGCATACTGATAAGTAGATATACCATGAATATTCCAATAATATGCAAATAGATATTCCATGTACTTTGTATACATTCAAAATAAATGTTCCATAGAGGTTCCTTTGTTCTTCAGGATGCATGTTATCTACATTACATCTATACATAAATT
Organism: Photinus pyralis; assembly: GCF_008802855.1. Taxonomy (NCBI): domain Eukaryota; kingdom Metazoa; phylum Arthropoda; class Insecta; order Coleoptera; family Lampyridae; genus Photinus; species Photinus pyralis. The sequence goes on from NW_022170403.1 coordinate 18,398,480, forward strand.
AGAATTATTTGTGTAAGTGTGGTAGTATACAGGGTGGTGTTTCTAAGTGGACCATTAGAAGTATCTCAGGAACGGTTTGGAATTTCGATTCGGGACCTATTAACTTTTTTGAATAATCGATGAAAAGAATCATTTAAAAAATATTTTCAGTATCAGAACGATACCGGAACTTTCTTATTTCAAATGGCACTACCTTTTCTGATAGCATTTTCGAATTCCTCATAAAAAATCAGTATGACTTTTTCAATACGATGCTATGTCTAACTGAGATGTTTCGAAGGTATTTCGCGTTTTTATAATTCACGGAAAACGCGCCGCTAACGATAAAGTACCGTCGGTAATACAGAACACCTCACAACATCCATAAGGTCCATACCCTATAATCTCATGTATATACGAGGGCTATCCAGAAAGTAACAGACGTTTTGAAATAAAAAATTAAGAAAGTGTAAGAAATAATTTTTATTATATACATTATTTGGAAGCTTTTTTCAACATAGTCGCCATTCATATTGAGGCACTTATAGCGTGGAACAAGTGATTTGATTCCAACTTTGTATAAATCCGCCGCCTGAGTCTTTAATCACTGGTTAACGCTGCGCCGGCTTGAATTTCGGCATCACTGTGCAAGTGGTGCGAGCGAGGTCTTTATCGCTGGGAAGAGGTGGAAGTCGCTTAGCGCTAGATCCGAGCTGTATCGAAGGTAATTAAAAATCTCCCATCCAAAATTATCCAAGAGCTGTCCAGTACGGTTGACGGTGTGCGAGCGGGCGTTGTCATCGAAAAACAAAACTTCCACCTCTTCCCAGCGATGAAGACCTGGATCGCAACGCAGCGGTTCGATAGGGACACCGAACTTCATGCCAGCGTGCAGGTTAAAATCTAGATGTCCCTCTCCACAATACTCACTTTTTCGAACGGTCATTTATTTATCAGTTTTACTACCTGCTACAATAGATATTTTAATATATTCAAAAATTCTCCTTCGTTATCGTCTTTAAAAAAAAAATACGAAGTGTAGGTTATTAAGTGAGCACTCATATTAGATTTGTAAAAAAAAAATTTATTTTATATGTATGTGTATAACGTGTGAATGATACACTAGGTTGAGTGGTAGAGCAACAGTTGTACGTCCAGGTCAACGTGTTGAACTCCGCCTAGATTATTTTCGTTTTAATTTTATTTACATTATATAATTTCGTAATAAAGGCATTATTATTATTATTATTATTATTATTAAAATCTCAGGCGGCGGGTTTATACAAAACACTATAATAAGTGCCTCAATTTGAATTGCGCCTGTGTTGATAAATAACCCAAGAGTGTAGCTCCCAAATGTATATAATAAAAATTTTCTTTACAATTTTACAATTTTTTATTTCAAAACGTCTGTTGCTTTCTGGACAACCCTCGTACATAAAATGAATGAATGAATGAATAATCAATGTAGATATAGTATATACATAAGATGCACATTATATTCGCTGTACATTTTGGGTGTAAAAGGTACATACATAAGATATCGAATTCTACGTGGGAAGTAAAATAGTTATATTAAGTTACGAATGGTATACCTCCGAGTATACTTCACATTCGACACACAGTGTCGCCAATGCCATACGAGTAGCCCAACTTAACATCTTATTGAATATTAAACTGGTAGCATGGTGCAAAAGGTCCATTTGGTTCGTGTAACTCCCGTGCATAGTATGTGTTTCGTTTAGTCAACACTGGGGATGCTACTTATAGTAGTAGAGAGAGGCTTCAAAAATTGTATTCTAATACTTTTTATATTTTGATATAGCAATACGTTTTCATTAACTTGTAATTTTAATTGTTGATGTTCACTTATTTTAACCAATTCCTCTTTTCAGGTACGAGACGGTTATCGTCTAGAGAAACCAGAACATTGCAGAAGAGAGTTATATAATATAATGTACTACTGCTGGGACAAAGATCCAAAACAGCGGCCATCCTTTGAGGAGTGTGTGGAGCTGTTAGAGAAACTAATAATAAGTGAAACTGACTATATAGAATTAGAGCGGTTTCCTGATCATTCCTACTACAATATGACCAGTTTAAGCGGAGAGAAGCTTTAATAGAAAGTTTACTGTTAATTACGTGTACTTAAAACAACAGTTATGTACATATTGTACTCATTCATTCCATTAAGTATAGGCAAGTAGGTAGATATTCATTCTAGTCTCTGCGCTATTTGTAAGGATCACTTATTGCTCACTCCATACGGTTGTTAACTTCAATAAAAAATTGCAGCTTGTTTATATGGTGTATCAAACATGTTTCAATGTTAATTTACTGGTACTGTGCACTGGCATTATTCTTAAAATTGTGCAAATTAGTCTTTCAAGATATTTATAATTATAGTGTTCCAACAGTAAAATGCGTTGATTTTTGTTTCACAAATTAATGTTAATAAAACGTTTCAGTTTCGTCTAACAGAAATCCTTACCAACGGAAACAGGTCATAGCACCTAATTGGTATACCTCAGGTATACCTGACGCTATTGTAGAAACCAGGGGTGTAAGCGGAATATATAAAAGGAAGTAGGTATAGTGCTTTAATATTTTGCATCCTTGTTACGCTCAAACTGTTTTCTTATTTTTTTAGTAAGGGTGTCGATTTCGTTTAAAATTCTATTATCGCCTTTTACCTCTCCAAATTAATCCTTTTTATTATTACGTTTTCGTATAGAACAATCACAAAAAAATATCAATGGACCACTTTTTCAAATTTTTGCGTGGAAAACTACTGCCAATGGATCCCGGCTTACTTTGAAGTTTATCTATGGATACATTGCATCTCATTAATTTAATAATTGCCTTCACTACGCTAAAATTGAATTATTGGCAGCCTTGGCTGTAGATAATTAAGACGAAAATAAAAAACGAAAAACTTCAAAAAGTGTATAGCATAATTTCTAAAGCAGATAAGTTCCCTTAATTGATTTTAAAAGAGAGTTCCTTTCAATGTTCAAATAGGATGGTGAAAACAGTTTCTCTTTGTTGCTTCTACTTTCGTGCGAATCGTTACCATTCATTAATAAATCCGCTTAGAAATTTAATTTGAAATTCCTCCAGATTTTATGTACAACACGCCTCGCATTTAATTATAGAAGTAAAATGCATAAGCTATTTAATGTTAGAAGCCAGCCCGTGGCTATTACATACCGTCAAAACTTGGCAAGTGAAGGTGTAGATAAATTGATTTATGACTTGAATAACTTCAGAAACTAACCTCCCTAAAATTTTTCTCTTCGTGGTTTTCATTTACGGGAAAGCGGACGTAAAGCAGTCGCTAAGTTTTTACGGAAGCAAAGTCTAACAATTGAAATATTTGAATGAAACGCTTTGCGTAATAAAGGGGCAGTATTTTGAAGTGCCGTTGAGTAATAGAAAACGTGTTGCCTGTAATTGGGAGAGTAGGACAGGACGTGACATTATGTTACACTTACGTCATTTTTCCACACCTTATTATAGTTCTTGTACCAAGGTGGGTATTTATTGATTAGACGAATTGGATAAGGTATTATTTTGCCCATTTTGTGAAGCCGCAACTCTCAATGTAACAGATTCTGGAAAATTGACAAAAAATGCTCGCAAACAAGTTGGCGGGGTGAAAATTTAACCTGTAATTATGTTCATTTTTCCGGTTGCATTTTTTAGTTAAAACCAGATCACATGACTAAGTTTCATATGAACACCACTTTTCAATACAAAATATCAGTACGGGTAAGTACAAGCGAAGGGATAAGAGATCGAAGATTTAGTCGTTTAGTATTTTATAATACAAGAATCTTTAGCATATTATAATGAAAAGAAGGACTTAAAATTGTTCTGAAAAATGAAGGTTTTTAATCGTTTATTTTTCCGAAACTGAGTGCACTTTTAGCTTAGCTGCCCTGTATGGTCGTAGGAGAAAGTTAATTTTACCTTTATACTATACCCTTAATTTACTGAACGTAAATGCTAGTAGATGAAAAGGGCCCGGTCCCACGACTTGCTTATATAAAATGGAGGAAGAGTGTTGAACGTACAGTTCTTAAGTTCTTTGTTGTTTTGAAATTATTTAGATTCAACGAACCTTTTTAATACATCGGTCCGGCTGTCCCATTCCAAAACACAGTAACCAACATTTTTTTCGAAAATGAGTTATCACCTTCATGTAGATACTGTGTTAATTCTGCATCTTTCCAGCCATCCAGGATAGCTCTATCTATTGTCGTTACAGCACCGTCCTAAAACTATATTTACCTATTCCTGACTACACCTTTTCCACTTTTATTCGAGAAACTATCAAGTTAATTTGAGAAAGTATCAATTGTATTTGAGAATAGTAAAATGTATTTGAGAAAACAACAAATGTAGTTCAGAATAGTGATTTGTATTTGAGAAGGCATCAAATGAATTTGAGAGTAGTAAATTGTATTCAAGAAATGGTAAAATTAAGCATTTGAGAATCAATAACAAAATCACATGTACAACATAGCCTGATGCTGCTGCTGCTGCTGTTGCGGGACTACATACAGTAGCGGAATTATAAAATTTGATTCTTAATTATAATTCATTAGGAATAATATTACATTCTAAAATACAATAAAATTAAATGATACTTTCTCAAATACAATTGACTATTCTCAAATACATTTGATGTTTTCTCAAATCCAACTGACTATTCTCATCTACTTTGACGTTTTCTCAAATACAAGTAACAATTCTCAAATACAATTTACAACTTCTCGAATAAAAGTGGAAAAGGTGTAGTTTAGGTATAGTCAAGTCAACTCACGCCCTTTACTACTACTTTATTAGCCCGACTAAGTATAATGTGTTAAAGTTGCAAACCAATCGTTTAAACAAACGAACTTGTGTGATTAATTAATTTAAATCACCCTTAAGGCTTATGTTGACGATAAGTAGTTCTGCTACCTTTACGGTCCCTTGCTTTCTTTATACTTACATGCGATCACTCATTAAAGCTCCTTTACGCGTAAAACTTATAAATTCAAATGTATGGGAAAAGTAATGTAAAGAAAATTGTTTATTGGTAAAACAGGATCGAAGGGAATAATTTCAAAAGAATATCTTATTTGAGTTGCTGAAAAAATCTCCCTCTTTGTTATCCCTGCGCGAAAGCAAATTTGTATACAAACGTCGAATCCGAATGGTCATCATTTTGTGTGTGGTATGCCGCTGTATAAGGCAAATTTCATTCAATCTATATCCTAAGAAATAATCTTTCAGTTATTTCATTAATAGAAAAATGCTTTCATTTTATTATTGATTTTGCGAGTCCTCGATGCGCTTTTACATTTATTTCTTTGAAACCAACCTGGCATGAATAAGTCTACAAGTAATTAGTGGAAATTCAAATTAAGGCCAGTTTGAGTTCTTATCAATGAAGATGAAAACAATGTCAACACCCACAGAGTGAGACAGAAGAGGAATAGGACCATGCGCTTGAAGAACGATACGCTCGCTATCTCAGTAGTTGGAAAGCGCTAGATTTGAAAACAACTCTTAGAAGTAAATTTGCCGCAAGTGCGTATTTTACAATCTCGTGAGGATTATTAACATAATTTCCCAATTAAACTAACTAGACCTTAAGAAAGGCAACTTTTGTCTTCAGCGGTGGCGGAAATGTCAGCCTATAACGGGAAGTAGTTGACTTAGTTTACGCTCAAACTTTCGCGAAACTTACGAGTTTCATAATGAAGGCAGTTAATTGTAATAAATGTCCGTGGTATAGTGTGTTGTTCACTAACTGACTATAGTGTTGAAAATATAGAACATGGCGTTGACTAGTGACATTTTTATTGAAGCCGTTAGTTTCAGTAATGACTTGGTAAATAAAAGTGACAAAGAAATGTCTCAGCAGGTACCTATATTAACTCTTTATTATTGTTTCTGAGTATCAATAGAAAACCATTTCGACTATAAGTTGCATTCGTTGGTGATTTCTACCCAACTTAATAAAGTTTTCGGAATTACGCACATCTTGCAA
>NW_022170403.1:18404601-18406858 GCF_008802855.1 Photinus pyralis
AACTAAAACCCTAAAAACCTAAGGGTAAAAGGAATTAGAAGTTAAAACTTACAGTTGAAAACCTACAGTTGAAAAAAGTGTGGTGCTAACACGATGTGTACGCAACGAGTACTAAAAGGTGAATGAGCGGAGAGGGGCGTGGGTCGAGTAAGATAGACGCGGGTAGCGGGAAATTCAAATATTATTCTTTAAACAGTGCGCACAGTACTACATGGGTGTACTACATGGTGTATAATCTAAGTGATATTGAGGATTGGACACTGATATATAATTCGTGTGTACGGTGAAATTATAAAACCCTTTGGATCGGTAACAAACCGTTTGCTGACATATGTTTATATGAACTTTTAGTCATAAAATAAACCAGAGAATTAGTTTTTACATCCTTTTGGGAACACCCTGTAGATATCTGAAAAAACGTCTTTTATATTAAACTTACTCCAAAATTGACGTAGACTATAAAAAAGAATTTAACTAGAGCATTCCACTTAAAATAACGAAGTGTGAGCCAATTTCCGTCGTATACAATTGAAAATAGTTTACATAAACGTGGTCATGAAATAACCTATATGAAAACCACAGTTTCAGAAATCTGGTCACATTCGGTTCTTATATAATACTTAACAACTGATTCAGCTCGTTGCTGCATGTTGCTCACGGTCTGCACCTGTTATTAACTTTAATCAGAAAGTTTGTATTATTGCTAAAATTATTCCAGCTTCAATCGTATCAGCCTGCCTACTACGGGAGCAATTGTGGCACCAGTGATATAATCATACAAAAATATACGGTATTCCATTCAATTCTTGTAAAACCCTCAATAATTTGCAAATGTGTATTTTTAACGTCTTACCTTCGACGAAATGCTGCAGACACACAGAGATGGAAATATGAATAACCAACAGATACTGATGTACTGATTAGGTACTCTAGAAGGCTAACCTAACGATTGCACATTCTTTCAGTTTTTGACATTTTTAGCGAAGGGGTCCCTTACAATAAATTACCATTATAAATACGAAGCAAATATAGACCCTTATTTTCTGTATGTACATAAATAAGATTTATGTCTTACCAAATATGTACAACTCCCTAGGGTTTCAGTTCTTCAGCAGACATATTTCATTTTACGAACATAAACACACCAATCCCATTTTCATACTAAGTAAGGTACGTGATAAATTTAAATCAAGGGATCTCTAGCTTTCTACCGTGGTTTATGCAATCACGCGGCATTAAGCAAGATGGGTTTATAGTGTAGGTGCTCTCGGTATCTATGATACACTGTGTAATTAATATTTATATCACATAGTCTGTAAAGTAGCTACAAGAACGTTACAAAAGCGGATTTGGCTAGGTACACGTTTGCGAATATATAGTCTGGTTAAGCTTAACAAAATATTGAAAAGATCTTAGAAGGATTCTCCAAAAATAAATCGAGGATATCTTTTGTAAATATACCTAATATAGTGTATAAACTTAATAAGACCAAAGAACTGCCTATCTAGTGTAGCCTAAGTGTGTTTCTCCTAGAAATGTATATAGGTTTCACTCTATTCACTTATAGATGGAAATAACGAGTACATCCTTCCCAATAACTATAAAAGTATCTGATGTACCTATACATAATAGTGTGCATCTTTGGAATATGTAAACTAAAAATAGGCCACAGCTGTAATCGTTTGATGAATGAAATCCTCAAAAGTCAACTGCTTGATCGAAATTTCCATGTCGTGCAAGCTATTGAATTTAATTTCCGGTTGTAATGGGACCATAATGAGCAATCCGAGGATGTTACTCGCTTTTGTAAACAAAAGTATTAGTACTTATCTACGAATATTATATCTTAACTTACGCCACTGCCGCCACCTAATTACGTTAACATCAAGAAAATAAAAGATAATTAACCTAGCTCATAATTGCGCAACCCCTGATTGGTTGTTCTCTTAGGAATTGAAAATTTATACTTACTTGTGGAGTGGTGTCCGTCCTATTTATCAATCAATCGAAGAGCATATTTTAAATCTCTACTTTTAGTATGACTCAAAAAACATAATAATTCATCTGAGTGGACAAATTCTCGATTGTTACCTAAAATGCGTTTAGATCGAACTACTACTGATTTTTTGTATACCAAGTTCAATATGCACGTAATAGTATTTTACATTATTAGCCAGGTAAGTGAGTTTTTACTGGCGATAGGAGAAGTTGACTGGCGAGCCGTCAGGCGAGCCTGTCATCTCCTAGAGCCAGTAAT